>NC_086449.1:573914668-574214668 GCF_028390025.1 Pseudophryne corroboree
CCCGCACCACTGTACTGCACTACCTTCCTACACCACCATACTCTGCTACCTTCCCACACCAAATAACTGCTCTACCTTCCCACACCACATTACTGTGCTACCTTCCCACACCACCATACTGCGCAACCTTCCAACACCTAATTACTTTGCTCTCTTCCCACACCAAAATAGTGCACTACCTTCCCACACCAGCGTACTGCCCTACGTTCCAAAAGCACATTACTGCACTACCTTCCCACACCACATTACTGCACTATCTTCCCACACCACCATACTGCGCTACCTTCCTACACCACATTACTGAGTTACCTTCCAAATCCACATTACTCCACTACATTCCCGCACCACATTACTGTGCTACCTACTTGCGCTACTTTCCCACAACAGCATACAGCGCTACCTCCCCACACCACTGTACTGCGCTACCTTCCCACACCACATTACTGAGTTACCTTCCAAAACCACATTACTGCGCTACGTTCCCACACCACATTACTGTGTTACTTTCCTGCACGACATGAGTGCACTACCTTACCCCACCACCGTACTGTGGTACCTTCCCACACCACCATACTGCGCTACCTTCCTACACCACCAGACGCACTATCTACCCACATCACCGTACTGCGCTACATACCCAAACCACCATACTGCAATATCTTCCCACACCACATTACTGCGCTATCTTCCCACACCACATTACTGCGCTATCTTCCCACACCACCGTACTGCGCTCTTTCCACACCACATTACTGCGCTATCTTCCCACACCACCGTACTGCGCTATCTTCCCACACCACATTACTGCGTCACCTTCCCACCTCATATTACTTCGCTACCTTCCCACACCACATTACTATGCTATCTTCCCACACCACATTACTGTGCTACCTTCCCACATCACATTGCTGCGCTACGTTCCCACACCACATTACTGTGCTACCTTCCTGCACGACATGAGTGCACTACCTTCCCGCACCACCGTACTGTGCTACCTCCCCACATCACCATACTGCGCTACCTTCCTACATCACCAGACGCACTATCTACCCACATCACCGTACTGCGCTACATACCCACATCACCGTACTGCGATATCTTCCCACACCACATTACTGTGCTACCTTCCCAGTCCCACACCACATTACTGCGCTACCTTCCCACACCACACCACATTACTGCGCTACCACATTACTGCGCTACCATCCCACACCACATTACTGCGCTACCATCCCACACCACGTCACTATGCTATCTTCCCACCCCACATTACTGCGCTACCTTCTCACACCACATTATGCTATCTTCCCACACCACATTACTGCGCTACCTTCTCACACCACATTACTATGCTACCTTCCCACACCACATTACTGCGCTACCTTCCCACACCACATTACTATGCTATGTTCCCACCCCACATTACTGCGCTACCTTCCCACACCACCGTATCCCTGCTACCTTCCCACCCCACATTACTGCACTACCTTCCCACACCACATTACTATGCTATCTTCCCACACCACATTACTATGCTACCTCTACACACACTATTACTACACTACATCACTACACTACCTCCCCATACTACTTCACTGAACTGCCTCACCACAATACATAACAGCACTATACTACTGCCCCACTCTGCACCACTACACTACCTACCCATACTACATCACTACTTTGCCCCCCACATTACATCACTACCTACCTACCATACTACATCACTACACTGCCCCTCCTCACTACCTACCCATACTACATCACTCAGTGCCCCCCTTCACACAGATTACATAACAGCAGTAACTAACTCCCCACACTACAACACTGCATTGCACTTCACTAACCCTCTTTCCTATTACATGAGATCATACTCTACAAAGGCAGTTACATGTAAGGATGATGTCTCTGTCCCTTTCCTGGGGTCCCTGGTTGAAGGCACAGAAGCCCCACCTCTAAAGAATCAGCACAGAGAGGACAGGCTCAGACAGGACAGGGGGCAAGGAGGGGCAGGCCTGAGGATGGGAGTGGGAGGAACAGAAGGCAGTTGGGGGTATAGGAGCCGAAGGGGGGCTGGCCTGTTCCTGGAGGTGGGAGGGGCTATCTGGACATCTCTGCCTAGTCACAGTGCAGCAGCAGGTCAGCTCATGGCTGGAGGAGGAACCAGCCCCAGCATCCTAGCCTTTACACCAGCAGAGGTGAGCAGTAGGGAGGGGGGGGGGGGGCTCGGCATGGAGGTAGAGGAGAGGGGGTGTTGATGCCAGAGGGCGTGGGGCCAAGGACGTTGCAGGCTGCAGTAGAAGAAAACATTTGTTTCCTATCTACAGCTACATAGAGACCTGCAGAAGAGTGGGCGTTGAGCTGCAGCTCCATCTGCACCATTGTTAATCAGGTAGCACAGCCTTCCTGTGTTGGCTGAATGCAGACAAGTTGGAAAAAAAGTTGTTGCTTTTTACTTAATGTGATAGTGCCACAGACCCGTAGTGACAACAACAATGGCACAAACACACCTTTTTTCTTTTTTTTTTTACAGTGTGCCCATTTGACTGAACACACCAGGCTTTCTTACTCCACTCCACACAGACACAGTGCACCTGCCTGCCCTATACAGACTTGAAGGGATCTGTGACTATGGGTTGGGAATGCGTGTCCAGCGATCAGGAGACCATCGGTCACCATACTGACGCCAGGATCCCGGCATCGAGATAGCCAGCAGGGGGGGCAAGTGCAACAAGCCCTTTGCAGTCTTGCTGCGCTTGCCAGAGGTTCTGTTCAAACTCTATGGACATCATGGACACCCACGAGTGGGAATAGTCCCTGCTAGTCGACATGCCAACTGTCGTGGATTCTAAGGGGGTGGGATGTGGGGGGAGGTCCAGCCGGTCACATAACTACATCCCGTGACTATGCACTGCTGCATTCACAGTGTTATACACACACACAATGAAATGGGAATACATACCTTTTACCGGCTATCATGATCCGGACAGCGGGATCCAGGCCACCTGTATGCTAGAATGCCCCTTGCAGGCTCTCTGTGCTCGTCACAGGATCTAGTCTCCCTCCATGGGTGTTGTGGACACCCACAGAGAGAGAAAATTCTGTGGCGCCGATATTCCAGAGGCGGCATTTCACTGCCTGTCGGGATTCCGGCATCGCCATTGTGACCGCCGGGTTCCCGACAGGCAGTATCGTGATTACCTCTGTCGAAGTCGAAAATATTATACTCACATCCAACACGTGCAAACACCACACAGAGTGGCCTCCGTGCGTGCACTTGTTCTGCCTTGCGTGCGCATGTTCGCAAGCTGCGTACATTGGCTTGTGAAGCCCTGCGTATTAGCACGTAGTATGAGTAAATACGGTAGCATATGCATTCGCATGGAAAAGCCACAAAGATATATCTGATATTTTATCCACATAGTGCAGGATTTACACATAGTCTACACACACCACACCAGCAAGTTACATTTACTTGGGAAATAGAACAATAGAGATATCCAGCTTTACAGGATGTGAGGGGACAGAACTAGGTTAGAACATAGTGTTTGGTATCCAAATGTACAGTATTTCAAGGGCTACATTCCGATTGCAGTTTGCGGATTATAGCATGTTCCTGCGCATAGATATGCGCAGGAATACAATATTCATAATATACTGTAATTACTGTACTTGTGATATTCGGCGGGAACCCAGTGGAGGACACCTGCAAGTACACCTGGACCAAGCATCGCCCACCTATTCAAACCAACCTATGAACCCTCACGTACTGTAAATGACCTGCCCCTTGACCTATGGATGAAGAGTTTACAGTATCCTTTGTACTGTGTTTTGGACAATTGTATAAAAGCAAGGCCTCCTGGCCTGTCCCAGTCAATTCTCTGAAGGTCATCTTGCTAGACTGATTGAGGACCAGACGGGTGGCGCAGGCGAACAAACGTATGTACTACTGATTGTAGCTTCTTCTCTGTGATATTGTTGTATTTCTCTGTATTCCCCTTTTAGTAAATATTTGTTGCTGCGTTGGACCACAACATAACATATAACTACTGGTGTCGCATTCCATTCCTGTTAAGGGTTTAAAGTGTATTCAGCCACACGTGTAGCTGCATTGTGCTCACAGCGCGTGGGCGTGTGTACGCAACGTGCGTACATATTACAGGGGTTACAGTTTGTATTCAGCGGCCGCAGCGGCCCAAACCCTTGTGTAATAAGGTACTGCTTTTTCCTGAAAGTTAAACGAACTTTACACCTCCCAATGAAATGGTCCTTCCTCCACACAGATAGTGCCCCTGCTTATACAGACTTGAAGGGACACTGACTGTGCACTGCTAGCTAACTAACTTTCACTGAGAGCCATGCCTACACTGCTTACCGTGGGGAGTGTGGGGAGGGACTTTTATATGCTAGCCAAAACCCGTGCCGGACTAGGATCCCCACCAGATCCCCTATGTTCGGATGTGTCCAGTTCTCAGAGAACCGGACCCGCTCATCTCTAATAAAAATACAACAGTATTACAGGTTGAGTATCCCTTATCCAAAATTCAAAATCCCACATTTTTGGGTCCCCTACTAAGATAATGACATATATATTATATATTATGTGTATATATTGATATATTATATAGATATATAACATAATATACATATAGATGTGTCATAATCTTAGTTGGGGAACCAAAAATGTGTGATTGTGAATTTTGGATAAGGGATACTCAACCTGTAATACTGTTGTATTTTTATTAGAGATGAGCGGGTCCGGTTCTCTGAGAACTGGACCCATCCGAACATAGCGGATCTGGTGGGGATCCTAGTATAGTATTTACCATAAACATAACAATCACATTATTCCCAGTTTACAACACATTTATATAGCTAGATGTCATCCATGCCATCTGTTTCTAGGTTTTAGAGATGTTATTATCCCCCCCCCCCCCCCCAAGAAATGTCCTTGGTTTTTTATTGAAGCATTATTCCTTTGTATGTGATTCTATACATGTTCTTATTTTGTATATATGGACAGTTGCACCACACCACTTTTCCTGACCTGTCTGCTTTGTCTTGTGCATAAGAAAAACACAAGTGCCCTTTTCCATTTGTAAGTTTCAGCATTTGTTCTATTCTGCGTGCAATGATTGAGAAAGTCCTTGTAACTTTAGCTCCTCTCTCTGTAATTATTGTCATGAAACTTTGGGTTTTTTTTTTCTGATATCTCTTTTACTCTCTCCCTTTTTAATCTTCACTTGTATCTTACTGTAGTTTTAATTTATTACCCTCCACATCTCCTCATTTTGCCTTTTGAAAATAGTACCTAATGCATTACAATCAACCCATTATAGAATAATACTGTTACAACAATAGTAGACAGGGGCAGATTTAGGGGTGAGGGTGCCCCTAGGCACAACAGTAACTGCCACCCACTGGCCTGAATAATTTTATTATTTTTAATGATTGGTTATAAGCCCTCATTATAGGATAGCCAATTTAATAGAATAATAAAAAAAGCCACTATATGACTTTTTTTTTTTTTATTATGTATACATATTTACTAAGTAGCACAGCTAACAGGGGCAGCATGTGCATGTCCTACCTGTTTACACTCCATTCAAGAAAGCATATGGTACAGTACAGTGGAAATATTTTGCAGTTACTGGTACTTTTTGTGCTGACAGTACCAATACAAGCATCCAAGTGCAACCCCTAGGCACGTGCCTCTTGTGCCTAATGGGAAATTTGCCACTGATAGTAGGCTGCATGTAATTTTCTTAGGGGCCCATTTATCAAACAATATTTGCGACTATATCCCTGAAAACGCCCATTTTCGGGTGTTAGCATTAGCAGCAAATAGTAACAATCCCCCGAATGTATGAAGGAGGGACAGGAGCGGAGATCTCTGATACCTGCTGCGTTCCCTCCATTGCCGCCCGCAGCTGATACTGCCAGATTTGACAACAGTGGCGGATCTAAACTTTACTTTTAGGGGAGTCGGTTTAAGAATCGGACTCCTCCCTTCTAGCCATAGCTCCTCCCACTTAGTTATGCCCCTCCCATTTTCAATATTGAAGGGGGGTGGGGAGAAACACAGAATATTCAATCACACACACACACATATATATATATATATATTTACTAAAAAATGTCACTCAGAGCGTGCAAATCATGAAACAGAGCAAGTATTGAAAAACATGCCCCCAGCGTCAGGTGCACATATGCCCCCAGTGCCAGGTACACATATGCCCCCAGTGTCAGATACACATATACCCCCAGTGCCAGATACGCATATGCCCCCAGTGCCATATACACATATGCCCCCAGTTCCAGATACACATATGCCCCCATGCCAGATACACATTTGGCCCCTGTGCCAGATACACATATGCCCCCAGTGCTAGGTACACATATGCCCCCAGTGCCAGATACACATATGCCCCCAGTGCCAGATACACATATGCCCCCAGCAGTGCTGCTTACCAAGGCTTTCCATCACCGGTACGGTCTCTGGCGTCAGGGAAGGTGCCAGTTCCAATAAGGAGCAGACATGATGTCTGACTCCTGCTACCCAGTGCCCTCCTCAGTGTGGCCAGCTCTGGGTGACAGCTCCAAATCTGCCGGAGCCTGTATAGGAGAACAATGTAACCCTGTGAACTTTCTGCCCCTGTAGCCATAACTCTGCAGGCAGCACTAGCTGATCACAATGGCTACATATGTATATGGCTGGCCAGCGGGTGGCAGCGGGACATGAGGACTCAGAGTGCGGCTGTGTTAAAGTGCAGAGCCGGGCAGCGGGGACTTTGTGCTTGCAGATACAGCGTGGGGAGGACACTGATTTCTTTCTGATTTCGTGCCCAACACTCCACAGAGACAGCACTCACTAAGGTAGTGAATTATTTGGTCACTGCTAAATCTAAAGGACATTACTCTCAACTTATTCTCCTTGATCTCTCTGCTGCTTTTGACACTGTTGACCACTCTCTTCTCATACAAACACTACAATCCCTAGGTATTCAGGACACAGCCCTTTCTTGGTTCTCATCCTACTTATCTAATCGCTCCTTCAGTGTTCATTTCTCTGATTCCACCTCTTCTTTGCAACCTCTCTCAGTTGGAGTACCGCAAGGCTCAGTGTTAGGTCCTCTGCTTTTCTATATCTATACCACATCTCTTGGCAAACTTATCAGCTCTTTCAGATTTCAGTACCATCTGTATGCGGATGATACTCAAATCTATCCTCCCCTGATTTGTCACCATCTGTATTGGGCCGTGTCACTTAATGCCTTTCTGCCATTTCATCTTGGATGACATCTCGCCACCTCACGCTTAATATTTCCAAAAGAGAATTAATTATATTTCCACAGGCCAATAGTAGTTTCCAACCTGATATCTCTATCACTGTTGAGAACTCGGCAATCATCCCTACCCCACAAGCTCGCTGCTGTGCCTAGGTGTCATTCTTGACTCTGAACTGTCCTTTGTTCCCCACATTCAATCTGTCTCAAGATCATGTTACATACATCTAAGAAACATATCCAAAATACAACCATATCTTACACAAGACACAGCAAAAACTAATCCATGCTCTCATTATCTCCCGCATTGATTCTTGTAATAGTCTCCTGACCGGTCTTCCCAAACATAGGCTCTCACCACTACAATTCATTTTGAATGCAGCTGCGAGGCTAATCCTCCTCGCCAGACGTCCATCGTCTGCAGATCCGCTCTGTCAGTCCCTCCACTGGTTACCGGTATTCTACAGTATTAAATATAAAAAACTTTTACTGACATACAAGGTGTCAAAGTAAAAAAATATTGCATTACATACATTACGTACAAACTACGCACAGATGGCCTCCGTGCGCGTACTTGCTCCGCCGTGCGTGCGCATATTCGTAATTTGCGTATGGTCGCTCCTGCAGACCTGCTTTTTAGCGCGTGGTATGAGTATTTACGGTAGAGTTTGTGAACGCATGGAAAAGCCATCAAAACACATTACATATTTAATCCAAATAGTGCACATTTTACACATAGTCTCCCTGCACCACATCAGAAAGTAACAGCAGTTTAAATGGTAACAGAACAAAGGGATTCACCTTTACAGGATAGGAGGGGACAGAACAAGGTTATAAGGTGGTGTTTGGTATCCAGCTGTAGGGTATTTTAAGGGTAACATTCCGGTGTTGGTTGAGAAAGATCGCATGTTCCTGCTGATAGTTATGTGCAGGAGCAGAATATAGATATAAACTGTATTTACTGTACATTATGTATGCGGCGGGAATCCAGAGGAGACCACCCACAAGAGCAGTTGGAACAGACATCGCCTAACTATTCAAACCGACCTATGACCTCTCCTGTACTGTAAATGACCATCCCTGTGTCCAATGGACAAAAAGATTACAGTATCCATTGTGTTATGTTTTGGATGAATTGTATAAAGAGAGCCTGCAGCAGGCCTGGTCAGACACAAGACTCACAAAGTTATCTATTAGATGACCGAGGACCGGACCGGGTAGCGCGGCGAATCCACTCACGTATGTACCATTGAATGTAGCCATTATTCTGTTGTATTGTATTGTTTATATTGTAACCCCCTTTCAGCAATAATACGCTGTGGTGTCTGAACCCAGTGGTTTAACTACAGATTGGTGTCGTGTCTTTCTTTCCCTGCTAAGGTTTAAAGTGTAATAGCATCGCACTGCATTGCTGCATAAGGTTTAAAGTGTATTCATTGGGTGTGTATGCGCTGTGTGTACTTTGTACCATCAGCGCGGTGTTTGTACGCAAAGCCCATACATGGTACGGGACTCTGTACGCTAACAGCGTAAAAGGTGCATAGAGTGTGTATTAAGTTTAGCGGCCGCAGCGGCTCCATGGTAAAGTGTATTTAAAGTGTGTATAAGGTATAGCTTTTAATTTCTGTATATAAATCAGCATTATCAATTGGGAGCTCCATCCGGTTTTCCACATACTCACAGCCTAACAGGTCACAGCAGACTTAATCTATCAGCAAAAGGGTGGACAGAAAGTATCCTTTTCCTGGTCGATGGATACACTGAAAACCCTACTTATTTGCTGATTAGATGGCGTCTGCTCTGTATGGTTTGTAGAGATGCTGGTAGAACCCGTAAGGTAAACAGAAAAAAAGCTATTTAAAAATCTGTGAATTTTTTTTTGCCGCCAAAAGCGTGCACAGCACCCATACCCTTTGTATACCCTCACATTGTTGCCATAACATTCAGATTGCTAGATTCATTTAGACCTGTGTGAAACCGGAGATATTTGTTGCTATATAGTTAAAACTAAAATAAATATTTAAGGAAGTAAGCGTAAAGCACAAACGCAGTCTGGCCTAGTTGTAAAGGTTTATACAGAAAGAAACGGTGTTGTGTTTAGTGGGCAATAGTAGTTTTATTGTTCACATTTATAGAGTTGTATGATTTGTGCTATTGCGGATGTATGGTTTTGTACACGTGTCTCGGACAAAGTACGGAACTGCACACGTGGCGTAAGAGACACTCAAGGTCGCGTGTTTACGCAAATTGCGTTAGAGTACGGGCGCTAAGTACAAATTACACAATAGTTTGTTTAGTTTAAAGGTGGGACAGTAGCCATGCTACAATAGCACAAAACTACCCGGTTTCTAAAAAAAATTTAGTATAAAAACAAAATTTAGTATAAATAATTTTTATTTAAATTGCCTCTGGGGTAAAGCTGCCAACCTGAATGAATCCAAATTTTCTGTACGGAAAAAAAACAACAAAGTATATTTGAGTGAGCGAATGTAAGAGTGAACGTATTGAACTCCGGAAATTGGGTCCCGTGGTACATCAAGTAAGAGGAGGCTTGGTGGCGTGAAGTGGCTGACTCACGTTAATATAGATTGAAATACGCAAATCGTGAGGTGATTTGCAAAGGAGCGTTATAGTGCATAAGTATTGCAAAGTATTGAAGTAAGAAGGTTTTTGTATTACGCTCCGGGCTGAGGGTCGCAGTTTGTACATCGACCCGTGGTTGTACGTCAGATAGGTAACAAGTACCTATACGCTGTGCGATTGGACCGCGCATTTGTGGGTGCGATATATATAGTGCAACTGGATACCCCTTTACGAGCTTTTTGCGTAAAATCGCGGTACCATTAGCGCTGTATAGAGCATACGCAAGTGTGATTTGTGTATAAGGTTACAGGGAGTTTTCGCTGGTCTCTCCCAGGAAAATCTCCAGCGGTGTATATTTACTGGAATAGGTAAGTCACTCCTAAACACTTCCAGTAAATAGAAACCAAATAGGGCCTCACTGGGTACGCAGTGTTCACTATTGGAGTGAGTCGTGGTACTCAGTGGAGAAGGAGCGAGTGAAAGCGCTAGGTGTCTTTCACCGCTTATCTGCGGTGTGCATTGGGGATTGCGTTTATTGGCAAAAAGTCCACGATGGGATCCAATTGCACAAGCAGTGGGCGTTCAGTAGCCAGGGTTCAGGCTGAAGAAGTGGGACCGAAAAGGTCAGATTTGCGACCGAGAGGGTCAGCAAGGTTTATAATGTGTGAAAAGTATGGTTCGCACACGGAGGCTTTTTGCAATGAATGGGTATGTATGACTAACAAAGATAGGGAACCATTCCCTAGGGTGGGCAGCTTTGAACCAGAGGTATTACAGAACTTAAGGATAAGGATATGTCTGATAAAATCCAAGAAACAAAGGATTAGACATACAGATTGTTTAAATTTATGGCAACAGGAGGGGGATATGCAAAGGGAATAAGCTCGCGCAGCAGGTTCCAAACCTAGCGGGAAAACAATGGCGACCGCACCACCACCACCATATATTGTGGGGGAGAAAGTGGCTACAGACAATGGTACATTGGTACAGGATAGGAGAGTAATTGATAAATGTACTGATGCTAACCCTTGCCAGTTGTATCCCATTTTAAGTTTTCCCCAGGACTGCGAGCAGGAAGATGAGCCCAGCACGATATCGGCACTCTCTCTAGCAGCCACCATACAAGACACTCAGGTGGGTACGGCCCAACCAACAAGAGCAGTAGTCAGGCCCCCTAGCGGAGGGATAAGTGAGGTCGTGTCCACAGGTAAGTATGGTACCGTACATTATGCAGAAACAATAGCACCTCACATTGAAGAATCAAACCAGAATGATGTAATTGAATTAAATCCTGTCAGGGTGATTGCAGTCCCCAATGGGAAGACTGACGCTCAGGGAGTCACTCCCATCAGGACATTGCCATGCATTGTCCTTGGTCCCGGGCAGAGTTAAGGTCAATTATGTCAGAATTTCCCGATCCCAGAAAAGATCTAGTCGCATGCCAAAGGTTCATTAAAGAGTTAGGTAATGCCAACGAACCCACGAACAAAGATTGGCAAATAGTGCTACGGATATGTTTACCCTCAAATATTGACCCCGCAAAATTCATAACCGATTGTAAGTTAGACGTAGAAGTACCTCTCACTGATGAATACAATCAGGAGAATGTACGGCAAATCAATCTGCAATTAGGAGTATATTTTCCTACTGTTGTCAAATGGAATAAAATCTTTTCCATAAGACAAAAGGAAGGTGAAACGGCATCCGAATATTTCCATCGAGCACTGCAGGAAATGTCTAGATACACTGGGATCGAGGACATAAAAGATAATGTGCATCACAGGGAGGTAGCTGTTACTGTATTAATGGATGGGTTAAAGGAGGCATTAAGAACAAGGGTACAGACCTCTCTACCAAACTGGAGAGGTATCTCAGTGGCTGCATTGAGAGAGTCCGTTGTCGAGCATGATAGGAACATCCTTAAGCACAGGGAGTTACAGGGGGAAAGGCTGATGACAGTAAGTATAGACGCACTTACAAAAAAGCCATATCAGCTGAAACCCCAGACCCCTGATGGTAAGTCACGTGTAGTAACATGCTGTACTTGTCACAAGGTAGGACATTTTGCAAGAGACTGTAGGAATAAAGGTACACATAATGTATACCGACCCCCTAGACCAGGATATGAACCACACTACAATGCACATAATTGGGATCAGGGATCACCTAGGAGAAATTATGAGCCACATACAGGGGAAACAAGGAGGTACCCACCAAGGAGAGACTGGCAGGCCTCCGAAAATTCTCAGCTACCCCCTCACATATTGTAGCTGACAATGCGCTGCGGGAGGGTCTCACCACACAATAGGGGTTGGGCCACACCTGTAGTCTGCAGCCAGTGAAGTTGATTGCTAGCCTTGGTAGTGAACCTGAGGTCACGGTTGATGTAGCTGGTGTACCATTACCTTTTCTTGTAGATACAGGGGCGGCCAGGTCAGTGTTAAATTCGAAAGTAGGCATAAAAACCACGGGTAAAACAATTTCGGCAATGGGAGTAACAGGAACTGTGCAACAATACCCTTTGAGTAGACCTGCAGAGATTACAATAGGGCCCCTGCAAACCAAACATTCTTTCCTGTTGGCTGCATCGGCTCCGACTAATCTACTAGGGAGAGATTTATTGTGTAAAATGCGGTGTGTCATATACTGTACTCCTGAGGGTGTCTTCTTGGATATACCTGGGAACCACGCTCAAGAAGTACAAGATATATTAGACACTCCTCAAAGGCTAATGTCGCATTGTACTGTTATAGACAAGTGTCCATCAAAGGTAGAGGAAATGATCTCACAAATACCGGGTTCCCTTTGGACCAAAGATGGACAAGACACTGGATTGATGGCGAATGTAGCTCCAGTAGTAGTGCAAGTAAAAGATGGTAGGATAGCTCCAAAAATCCCACAGTATCCTCTGAAGCCAGAGGTAGAATTAGGAGTGTACCCCGTCATAGAGCGGTTGCTACAACAGGGCATCCTAGTCAGGACGTCCAGCACTGCCAATAGTCCCATCTTCCCTGTGAAAAAGAGTGGGGGGATGGGTTACAGGCTAGTGCAGGATCTAAGGGGGATAAACAAGATAGTTGAGAGCCAATTCCCCGTAGTGCCCAATCCAGCTGTCATCCTCATGCAAATTCCCTCTACTGCAAAATTCTTCACTGTCATCGACCTCTGTTCTGCCTTCTTTTCTGTCCCCCTGCACCCTGACAGCCAATATCTTTTTGCTTTTACATACAGGGGAGTACAGTACACCTGGACTCGTCTTCCCCAAGGTTTCATTGACAGCCCGAGTATTTTCTCCAATGCCTTGCATGACTGTTTACAATCCTTTCAACCTGAGAGTGGATCAGTGCTAATACAGTATGTCGATGACTTATTGTTGTGTTCTGACTCACTCGAATCGTCCTTGAAAGACACGAAACAGCTTCTGTTTCATCTTTACCAAACGGGACACAAGGGGGTATATTTACTAAGGTCCCGATTTTGACCGAGATGCCGTTTTTTCTTCAAAGTGTCATCTCGGTAATTTACTAAACTCAAATCACGGCAGTGATGAGGGCATTCGTATTTTTTGGGAAGTCCAAGAAAAAAATTACGAATGAATACACCATCGGTCAAAACGCGGCTGTTTAAGTATGAATCTCGGTCATTTACTAAGAAGTGCAAAGCAAAAAAAAAATAAAACACTGCCGTGAAAAATTACAACTCGTAAAAAAGTGCTAAAAAAAAAACAGACCTGCTTTTTTGATCCGTGATTGTATAGGCATGCAGGGATCCATGAGATCCGTGCATGTATATCAGTGGGAAGGGGTGGGAAAGTGGTTATTTTCTAAAAAAAAATTGCGTGGGGTCCCCCCTCCTAAGCATAACCAGCCTCGGGCTCTTTGAGCCGATCCTGGTTGCAGAAATATGGGGAAAAAATTGACAGGGGTTCCCCCATATTTAAGCAACCAGCATCGGGCTCTGCGCCTGGTCCTGGTTCCAAAAATACGGGGGACAAAAAGAGTAGAGGTCCCCCGTATTTTTAAAACCAGCACCGGGCTCCACTAGCTGGACAGATAATGCCACAGCCGGGGGTCACTTTTATATAGTGCCCTGCGGCCGTGGCATCAAATATCCAACTAGTCACCCCTGGCCGGGGTACCCTGGGGGAGTGGGAACCCCTTCAATCAAGGGGTCCCCCCCCCCCAGCCACCCAAGGGCCAGGGGTGAAGCCCGAGGCTGTCCCCCCCATCCAATGGGCTGCGGATGGGGGGCTGATAGCCTTTGTTGAAAATGTAAAGATATTGTTTTTAGTAGCAGTACTACAAGTCCCAGCAAGCCTCCCCCGCATGCTGGTACTTGGAGAACCACAAGTACCAGCATGCGGCGGAAAAACGGGCCCGCTGGTACCTGTAGTACTAATACTAAAAAAATACCTAAAAAAAGACAAGACACACACACCTTGAAAGTAAAGATTTATTACATACATCCACACAAACATACATACATACTTACCTTATGTTCACACGCAGGTCGGTCCTCTTCTCCAGTAGAATCCATGGGGTACCTGTTGAATAAATTATACTCACCAGATCCAGGGTACCAGGCTCCTTGGCGAATCCATTTGTAATCCACGTACTTGATTAAAATAGAAAAACGGAGACCCGAGCCACGCACTGAAAGGGGACCCATGTTTTCACATGGGTCCCCTTTCCCCGAATGCCAGAAACCCACTCTGACTTTTGTCTAAGTGGGTTTCTTCAGCCAATCAGGGAGCGCCACGTTGTGGCACCCTCCTGATCGGCTGTGTGCTCCTGTACTGATTGACAGGCAGCACGCGGCAGTGTTACAATGTAGCGCCTATGCGCTCCATTGTAACCAATGGTGGGAACTTTCTGCTCAGCGGTGAGGTCACTTTCGGTCAACCGCTGAGCAGAAAGTTCCCACCATTGGTTACAATGGAGCGCATAGGCGCTACATTGTAACACTGCCGCGTGCTGCCTGTCAATCAGTACAGGAGCACACAGCCGATCAGGAGGGTGCCACAACGTGGCGCTCCCTGATTGGCTGAAGAAACCCACTTAGACAGAAGTCAGAGTGGGTTTCTGGCATTCGGGGAAAGGGGACCCATGTGAAAACATGGGTCCCCTTTCAGTGCGTGGCTCGGGTCTCCGTTTTTTTATTTTAATCAAGTACGTGGATTACAAATGAATTCGCCAAGGAGCCTGGTACCCTGGATCTGGTGAGTATAATTTATTCAACAGGTACCCCATGGATTCTACTGGAGAAGAGGACCGACCTGCGTGTGAACATAAGGTAAGTATGTATGTATGTTTGTGTGGATGTATGTAATAAATCTTTACTTTCAAGGTGTGTGTGTCTTGTCTTTTTTTAGGTATTTTTTTAGTATTAGTACTACAGGTACCAGCGGGCCCGTTTTTCCGCCGCATGCTGGTACTTGTGGTTCTCCAAGTACCGGCATGCGGGGGAGGCTTGCTGGGACTTGTAGTACTGCTACTAAAAACAATATCTTTACATTTTCAACAAAGGCTATCAGCCCCCCATCCGCAGCCCATTGGATGGGGGGGACAGCCTCGGGCTTCACCCCTGGCCCTTGGGTGGCTGGGGGGGGGACCCCTTGATTGAAGGGGTCCCCACTCCCCCAGGGTACCCCGGCCAGGGGTGACTAGTTGGATATTTGATGCCACGGCCGCAGGGCACTATATAAAAGTGACCCCCGGCTGTGGCATTATCTGTCCAGCTAGTGGAGCCCGGTGCTGGTTTTAAAAATACGGGGGACCCCTACTCTTTTTGTCCCCCGTATTTTTGGAACCAGGACCAGGCGCAGAGCCCGATGCTGGTTGCTTAAATATGGGGGAACCCCTGTCAATTTTCCCCCCATATTTCTGCAACCAGGATCGGCTCAAAGAGCCCGAGGCTGGTTATGCTTAGGAGGGGGGACCCAACGCATTTTTTTTTTGTGATTTTACAGTGTTTATTTAAAAAAAAAAAAAAATGAACCCCAGCACGGATCACACAGATCCGGCCGAGATTCATTGTGATAAAGTCGGCAGTGTTTTGCTAATCACTGCCGTAAAAAACGGGAAAAAAACACGAATGACATCGACATCGGAACAAATGAAAATGCAGAATACGACAGCTTAGTAAATTAGTCGTAATAAATTCAAAAAGTTGCAATTTTACACTTTCGATGTCATTCGTGATTGAACTTTGACCTTTTTCCGAAAATTACGAATGTTAGTAAATATACCCCAAGGTTTCAAAGGATAAGTTGCAGTTGTGCCAGACCAGGGTAAAATATTTGGGACATTGCTTGACTCAAGGACTTAGACACCTCACCGCTGATAGAATACAGGCGATTCGCGACATGACTCTGCCACAAACGCAGCAACAGATCCGCACTTTCCTTGGAATGTGTGGGTACTGTCGAAACTGGATTCCAGGGTTCTCTATACTGGCTTTACCTTTTCAAGATTAGACATTTGCAATAGATTTGCAATAGATTTGCAATAATGGTCTCTTCGAACAAACCAGAACGGGTCTCACACACAGATGAGTCCGAACTGGCATTTGAGAGACTCAAACAGTGCCTATCACAGACACCTGCATTAGGTATGCCAGATTATGAGAAGCCCTTTGAATTATACGGTACAGAAAGTGCAGGTGTGCGCGGCAGGAGTGTTAACCCAGAGACATGGGGGTAAATTTACTAAGATTCGTATTCTTCCCGATTTTGACCGAGATTCAACACGAATGACATCGAAAGTGTAATTTTGCAACTTTTTGAATTGATTACGACTAATTTACTAAGCTGTTGTATTTGTATTTTTTTGGTTTTCCGATGTCGATGTCATTCGTGTTTTTGTAAGGTATAATGCGGCCGATTTTGAGGTTTTACGGCCGTGTTCTGTGGGTTTTTTTACGAATGCGTCACATTTCTGTTACGGCAGTGTTTGTCCGTTCAATGGCGCGTTTTTTTCCTAAGTTTCGTTTTTGTCACTCGGCCGTGATTGGTTGTATTCGTGGTGGAGGAGTGTCTGTGCACATTAGTATAAAAACGCCCCAAACCGGCCGCACCTCGTGGGTTTAGCTAGTGGTGAGGAGAGAGGAAGGTGTTGTTGGAGTTGGAGAGTTTTGTGGAGTTTGTGGAGGTTTTGAGGCGGAGTTTTGTGATTGGTGAGTGCTGTACTGTGTGTGTAAGTAGTCTTGTCATACTTGTTGTGGAGTTATTTATAAGTCTGTCTATTTTTTTGTATTTTGTATTTTAGTTACGTCTATAGTCATTGTTTGTGAGTGTTTGTGTGTGTGTGTGTGTGCGTGTGTGTGTGTGTGTGTGTGTGTGTGTGTGTGTGTGTAGTGGTAGTGGAGGAGTGTGTTATTTGTTTTTTTTTCTCTGTGTTTTTTGTGGTTCCTTCTGATTATGTCACAGTCAGAGGTGAGTGTGGTGGAGGAGGTGAGTGAGAGGGAGGAGGTGAGTGAGGTGGAGGAGGTGAGTGAGGTGGAGGAGGTGAGTGAGAGGGAGGAGGTGAGTGAGGTGGAGGAGGTGAGTGAGAGGGAGGAGGTTAGTGAGGAGGAGGGTGAGGTTGCGGCTGCGCTTTCAAGTGATACTGATAGTGATGGTGTTGTGGCTCCGCAGCCACGTACCACTACAAGGACGGGCCGCAATGTGAAGTTTAGCTACTCAGAAAACATGGCTCTGGTGCGGGAGCTGATGAGGCATCATCGCCAGTTGTTTGGGTCTGATGCAGCTAAGGTGTCGACCCGCAGGAAGACTGTCCTATGGGGGAAGGTTGTTGCTGCTGTGAACAGTGAGGGTGTGGTGAGGCGGACCGAGGACACCTGTAGGAAACGCTTCTATGACATCAAGCGCCGTGTGAAGGCCAAGATGGCTAAGGAGGCAAAATCGGCCCGGCAAACCGGGGGTGGACACCCCTTCCGAGCGTCTTATAAAGATTGGGAGGAGCCAATTTGTTCGCTGATTCCGGCCGAGGTGGTTTCTGCACTTCATGTCCGTGATTCGGACCGCCCAAGGGCGGATGGTGAGTTTATCATATTTCAGTCTTTATTTTTTTCATCTGTGCTTTGTCCTTATTTTTTTTTTAATTTTTGCTGTGTGGTGACGCCCAAATGGGTTGGTGATGTAGTGCAGGCCAGGCCACCCTGTGTTTCTCCAGCTGTTGTCAAACTACAAGTCCCATCATGCCTTACAACTTTTTTGTACTTAGTGAATGTCAAATGTGTTGGTAGACATGCTGGGATGTGTAGTTGCACTACATCTGGAGAGACACAGGTTGTGGCGGCTTGGTGTATTGTGTGTATTAATTATGTTAATTTAGGCATTATGTACTCAGGTTTTTTTTTTTGTGTTGGTCATTTTCAGCTGTCTGCTTTACAAAGTTAATGTTATTGTGAGTTTATTAATGAAGTGTGATGTTGTTGTTTTTTTTTTTTATTTATTTAATTTTCTTTTGGACTGGTTTTTTTTTTTGTGGTGTTGTGTCTTTTTTGTTGTTGTTTTGTTGTTGTGTTTTTGCATGCATTAGTATGTTTTAAGTTAATTTTTTTAAACCAGCTATTTGTGTTTGTTTACATTTTTGGAGTAAATTTTTAAATTTAAAATAGCATGCAGAGGGGCGTGGCCTAGCTACTGAGGGAGATAGATGCACATCAAATGAGCTCCTACAAAACGGGGCTTTTCTAAGATTAAATAGCCCACCTCAGGGCCTTACAACGACCCTTATCAGCCCCCCTGTCTCTCTCACTGCCTCTATAACACCCCTACTCGAGCCGCGGAGTCGGGGAGCAGTTTTAACTGCTCCCGCGGATTGCGGCCTACGAGAAGAACAAAAGCCGGGGCCTCGATTTATACCCTACACCGGTGGTGGCTTCGGGGACTCCCGGACCGGGCCGAAAGAGACACAGAGACATCGGGCACCTGCGTTGCCGCTAACCGCGGCTGGAAGACCCGCCTCGACACCCGCTACTGACCTGCACTGTCCAGAGACGCTGGGACTCCTGACGCGAGGCGGGACCACGAGACGCCCGGCGGCTGCACGGGATCACACAGGCACAGCTCCCTCCTGCTCCGTCTTTACCCGCGCTGCCGCTGGCCGCGGCTGAGAGCCCCCCTCGACACCCGCTGGTTGCCTACACTGCCTGGAGATGCAGGACCTCCTGGCGTGGGACGGGGCCGCAGGACGACCGACGGCTGCACTGGGCACTCATCCGCAGCTCCCTTCTAACTCATCTCTGCTACGTCTCTCCTGCTGGGCCCTGTAAGTACAAAAGCAGATCTGCAATCTGGGGGGTCCCAGCGGGGTGAGATGAATACAGTGCCTACCTTATAATAGGCAAGGGGTACACTGGACAACAGCACCTATAGCCTCAGCATAGGCCTAAACATCATCAGGGCCTTCTATATTGAGACCTTGTGTGCTGATCAGCTGGATACTAGTACACCAGCAACCACACACACCCTCCCTCATCCGACCCCCCCCCCCCTGATATCACACATCCCTATACCCACATATATCAAAGGGAAGGGGGAAAGAGGGGAGAGAAGAGGAAAGGAGAGAAGAAGGAGAGGAACACTGACAGGAAGCACCCCCTACAGCTTGAGGGCTAGAAGTGCGTATTTGAGTGAGTCTGTTATTGCTATGGACAAATTCATGTCTAAGTCATTACGTAACCCAAGGGGTACCCGGTCGGGTAAAGGCAAAAATCGTGAGAATCCCGCTAACAGTGCCCCTGTCTCCCCGACATATAGTCAAGGGTCTAGTCCTCGGGGGCAATCCGCACCAATTATGGATCCCTCCAAATCCTTCAACACGACTGAAATTACAAATATACTCTCATCCTTGCTAGATCAAAAACTAGCACCCTTGAAAACCTCTTTAGATTCAGCACTTGCACAACTCACAGCCCATGATCAACGTATCTCCGAGGCAGAGCAGCGAATTTCGGATCTAGAGGACGATTTGTCAGCAGCTAAAACAACCCAGATGGAACACGACAAGCTGATGGTGTCTTTACAAGACAAATTAGAAGATTTGGAAAATCGGAATAGAAGAAACAATGTACGTCTAGTGGGCTTGCCAGAAGCGGTGAAATTCTCCGAACTCATGACTCTGGTCTCCCAATGGTTACCTAGAGAGCTGGGATGCGTCTCTGCCACGGGTTCCATTCTAGTGGAACGTGTTCATCGGATCGGTCCTGATCGCCAGTCCGGCAGAGATAGACCCAGGCCGGTCATCATGAGAATTCTCAACTATGCCGATAAAGTCCGATTGCTGGAGGCTTATAGGAAGTATACGGATCTCAGGTACCAAGACTCCAGACTTCTATTGTTCCAAGACTTTTCATATTTAGTTGCAGCAAGAAGACGAGAATTCTCACCTATTTGCAAACGTCTCTTCGAGATGGGCCACAGATTTGCGTTGCTGTATCCGGCCAAGCTGAGAATCACCTATGGTGGAAAAATCCATTTTTTTGAAACTGCACAAGAGGCCAGAAATTTCGTGAACTCTTTAGATGCAGCTCCTCTATCGGGTACAGATGATGCTGACTGACTTTACATATCCTTCCTGAGTGGGTTGATCGTCCCCAATGCTTGACCCATTCATGTTTAAGTCCAGTAACACCTTCTTGTTTGATAAGCTGAATAGAATGTATCTTCTATTTTTCTTTTTGTGCATCTTTTCCCCCCTAGAATTGTCTCTGACAATCCTTTGTTTGTTTTCTTACCTTCCCCTCACCCTCTATTCTTATCTTTTGCCATATTATTCTGAAATATGGTGCCCTTGGCTACTAGGTTGGAGGACACCCTCCTCAAATGTTTTACTGGTCTCCACTTGGAGATTGCCATTGTTAAATAGGGCGCCCACATGGGTTCACAAAAAGTTAAAATGGTTTGGTAACTTGGTTCATAATGTTGATACTGTGCACACACATGGTATATGTATAGTGATAGGAATGTATACGTTGATTTCCACTTATCATCTATCACTAATGATCCATATCGGTCTGCTCGCTGGGACAGACTGGGATCGACAGCTGTGGTATAATATTCCCCGTGGTTGGCCTAGGGTTGGTATCGGCTAAATGCTGTCGGCCCAGGACCATCCCACAATAGTGCAATCACGATTTAGGTTAGTATCTTGGAATGTAGATGGGCTTAATACTCCCATCAAACGGAAAAAGGTCCTTACCTATTTGAAACGATTGAAGTCTGATATAGTATTATTGCAGGAAACTCATTGGCGAAAAACAGATCCTAATGTACTGCGGGATGTTTGGGTGGGAGAGTATAGAACAGCTTCTTATACATCCAAACGTAGAGGAGTACTAACTATTCTCAATAGATCACTCCCTGCCACTATCTTAGATAGTCTGGTCGACCAAGAGGGAAGATTCTTGTTCTTGAAAATAAAAATACTAAATACGCTCTACACTGTAGCCAATATATATGCCCCTAATGGCCTTAACGCATCTTTTTTTTTCCGATATCTACGAAAATTTGCAAGGTTGGGCAGAAGGAGAAATTATTATGGGAGGAGATTTCAACTGTGTACAGTCAGCTGGTCTAAATAAAACATCTATATCCGGAACACCTGCGATAACCACACCACCCTCACTCACATTACTCACCTCTTCCTTACGACTGTCCGACCCCTGGAGAATTTGCAACCCTGACGCTCGGGAATACACATTCTACTCCCACCCACACCATTCCTCTTCTAGAATAGACTATTGGCTAATCACTGACTCTCTTTTACATCATGTAGTGGATACTAACATTGAACCGATCTCACTCTCGGATCATGCCCCAATTTGGTTATTAATCACACTAGATACCCCCCTGCCTAGATCTTATAATTGGCGTTTCCCTGATTATCTGGAAACCTCCGAGGATTTTAGCCAATTTCTTACCAGAGCCTTCATTAATTACACGGAGGATAATAAGATTCATGAGAATGACATTAATTTATTTTGGTCGGCTTCCAAACCAGTAGTCCGTGGACAAATATTAGAATACGTTTCCAGAAAGCGCAAACAATTGAATAACCAGCTGTGTGACCTGAGCAAGGCTTTAACTACAGCATATAATACAATGACATTAAATGATTCCCCAGAAAACAGACAAAGTTACACTGATGCGAAACATCTGTATGACGCGCTTTGCACCAAGAGAGCCAGTTTCTCTTATGATATACGGAGAAACAAATTCTTCCGGGGGGGGGTAATAAATCGGGTAAACTATTAGCCAATTTAGTGAGATCATCTACTGCCCCCTCCCGTATAACTAGTTTACACACCGACCCAACTTCCTCAACTATGGACACACAAATGATGTCAAAAACCTTCCTACAATACTATACAAATCTATACGCGGCACCTTTGGACAGCCCCACGGAGGGCATGAAGTATCTGGAAAAAGCTGACTTACCTACACTAACGGAGGAAGAACGAGAATCACTGACATGCCCTGTAACAGACACAGAGCTACTGTTCTTGATTAAATCACTTCATAATGGGAAATCACCAGGCCCGGATGGGTTTGGAGCAGTATATTATAAAATGCTAGCTCCCCACATAACACCATACTTATTGACATTGTTTAATGCACTGTTGAACGGATCCCCTCCACCCCCGAGATTCACTGAAGCTAGAATAGTAGTATTCCCTAAGCCGGGTAAAGACCCTTCATATGTCCAATCCTATAGACCTATATCCCTTCTCAACCAAGACCTAAAACTATTCACCAAATTACTGGCCGCCCGTCTCCAACCGATATTAATGCGTATACTACATCCAGCTCAAACGGGGTTTGTTAAAACTAGAACATCAGTACATAATGTACGAACCCTGATAGCAGCAATACATAGTGCAAAGGACTCCAAAACATCCAAAGCACTTGTGGTCAGCTGTGACGCCGATAAAGCGTTTGACCGTGTGTCTTGGGCACACCTACTTAGAATTTTACACATTCAACAATTCGGTGAGGAATTCACTAAAGTCTTCAGTATGCTTTACTCTAATCCACAAGCCCATCTAACCATTAATGGATTGAACACACCAGCCTTCTCTTTACATAGAGGCACACGCCAAGGATGCCCCCTCTCTCCCTTACTTTTTAACCTAGCTCTAGACCCACTGATACGCACCTGTATGCACAATGTGGCATGGGAAGGAATAAAAATTGGTACACAACCAGTGAAGGTTTCGGCCTTTGCGGATGACCTATTATTGTATTTTAGTGACCCCATAAAGGCGTTTCCTTCTTTACTGACCATGCTCCATGATTTCCACTTGATCTCGGGCTTTTTAATCAATTTTGGGGCTCCAGATTCCCCTTTAAATGGGCGACTGGTTTTATAACATACTTGGGCTTGCGCTTTTCACCCACCCTAGCCAAACTATATCCACTGAACTTTACCCGCGCCATTAACAAAATGATTGAAGACTTTACACGCTGGCAAAACTTACCAATCTCTTACATAGGTAGATGCCACTTATATAAAATGATCTCCTTCCCCCGTTTATTATACCCGATCCAAATGCTCCCATTCCTTATGACCAAACGAGATGTCAAAACAATTAATAAGGCCCTTAACGCCTTCATTTGGACAAATAAGCGCCCACGTATAGCCCTTTTCAAATTGAAACAACAGACTACGCTGGGTGGTGTGAATTTACCGTGCCCAGAAGACTATTCTTTAGCCGCTAATTACAGATATGCCCTGGACTGGGTAAGAGATTCCTCTAGCTACACTAATACATCCCTGGAACAACTTATGCTACCCTATGGTACTTTGTCTACTATGTTACACTTTCCAGACCCCTCCACGCTGACATACATCCACTCGAACCCCTTGCTGCTCGCTCCGTATAAAGCATGGCAACAACTTCGAAAGCGCAAAGGACTAACAACCACCTGCTCCCTATTCCAACCACTCCTACATAACCCAAACTTTCAAGGCGGAGACACAGATGTAATTATCAAGACCTGGTACTCTCAAGGTTTACGACTAGTGTACCAATTCCTAAATGTTACTTGTACTGAAGTACTCACCCTATCACAATTGAAACTTAAATTCCCGAACTTACACATTCCACTGTTCGCATACTTTCAAATCCGCAGCTTTGCAACACAACTGATAACACGCCTACGACCAGTAGATTATAACTTTCCCTTGGACACTCAAATACGCTTGAACCCTCAGTCTAACTATCCTACTTCCATTATCTATGCACACACCAGACGCCAGATTGACTTAGATGCTCAAACCACAGGCCTGGCTAAATGGTCGACCACTCTACCAGGCATCCCTTTACAGACCATAATACGGTGGCACTTATTACTTAATAAATATTTAGTATCCTCCTCCTATGCTGAAATGCATTTAAAAATTTTACACAGGGCGTATTATACTCCTCGTCTCAGATACCTCACAGGCATCTCTGATAACTCTAATTGCTTCAAATGCTCTTCACCTGATGCAGACATCATTCATTGCCTTTGGTCATGTCCTATAATACAACTATTTTGGAAAGATGTATGTAACTACATTACAACAATTTTAAATATACCTCTCACACCAACTCTACTTTGGGTTTTCTGGAATCAATATGACTCTGATCATAATACATTATCCACAGGCAATAAATTGCTAATAGCTAGGATAGCAGCAGCTTCAAAAAAGACAATACTATCTCAATGGATACACAAAACCCCTATACCCATAACCCTTTTATTTCCTAGACTGACACATCTATATCAAATGGACTGGATTGAATGCTCTCTCAGAGCGGAATCCAACTCTTCCAAGTTCTTTGAAATATGGCTACCCTATGTAGTAACTCTACCACAACCAATATGTGATAGCATGCGAAAAATAGTCAAACTTACTACATGGTACATCACAAGAGGATCACCACCCTTCTAATCACAACTTTGTTGCTTTTAAGAACACCCACTTAAATTGGCATAAATACATTGTTGATGTCACTTTGGGTTGATCAACACCAGCTATATGATTGACAATATAGGGATCTAATTTAAACATCGTCTCCTTAATAATGTACGTGATTGCTTGTATATGGATATAATGCTGTACATTCCTACACATTCTTAGACTGAAAATGTTATGGATACTGCTGTCACTATTTCGATATTGTGTATAACATGTGTGTTACACTTGTATTTTTCTCTTTCCTAATAAACATATTTAAACATAAAATAGCATGCAATATTGTGTCATGGTAAAGCTACGACGTATGTGTTTTAAGTAGTATAATATTGTTCAATTTTTATTGTTTTTTTGCTTGATTTTAATGTTAAGAAATTTATACAATTAAAGTATACACAGCCAATGTAGTCATGCATGCAAGGCTACGCATCGCATACTTTAAGTCACAGCAGCTAACACATATTTTTTATGCCTAACCAAAAAAAATTTTAACAAAAAAAAAAAAGAGTATGTTCATATCGACATTCTTCTTCTTTCTACAGTACGCCAGAGAAGCAGCACATCCAGGCCACAGCCAACCCTGCCTAGAGCTGATGATGGTGGGAATGCTGGTAAGTTTTTTCTGTAACCACATCTTATCCAAACACATTTTACATATGAAATCTAATGAGGATACTATCACACAGGTTCTTCGTCTGTTCCGCTGCCACTAAGGCGCCAATCACAGGCCAGCGTTACTGTGGCTACAAGGCCACCCAAGAGGCCCCGTGTACAGGCTCCTGCTCCTGCACCAGCATCACCCCCCCCAAAGGCACATCTCTGCAGTGGCTTCCGTGCCACCACTGGCACTTTTGGCAAGCCCCCAAAGTGTAGATCCGCAATCCCCACAGGTGTCTGGTGAGTAATGTTTTAATTCATTTAATTTCTTTGTTAAAAAACAGTGTAGTTTATTAAATAACCAGGTGAAGGCATAAGGAAGTGACAAAACGCTGTTATGTGGAAGATGATAAAGGCAGCAGTACAAAAATTACATAAATTGTGAAGCCACATTTTGGAGATGCTTGCCTTGTGCCATTATCACCTTGCACATAGCACTGGTTTCTCACTGACTTATGCCTTCTCCAGGTTTAAACATCTGCACCACTGTTAGTCTTGTAAAAACAAAAATACAAAGGACCACTCAAACTTGATTTAATAATCTACTGCAAGCAGATGCTGTTAGTGTAATGTTATGATGTAATTTGCAAAATTATAGGATGTCCATATACACACATTTAGACAAAAAATTCTGCAAAACAACACTAAAATCAACCCAAAAAATTAAACACTATAACAAATAACAAACTTGTCCCTAAAATCCACTTCTATACATAGGGCACATTACAACATTAAATAACCTTGTTAAGTTGTACATTTTAGACCACGATATTAGTAAACTTCTTTAATAAATCCACTGACTGACATGACCAATGTCTGATTGTATTGTTGAAAAGATTGATAGAATTTTGTGTGTTGGCCCAAAGGAACCTTCAGAATGGCAAAAAAACTTAAAGTTTATAAATTTGTAAGAGTACATGGAATGTATACAGTAATTATGACTCTGAATCCTACAATTGGCACAAGAAAAACACAAATGAGTATTATACGTTTTTATCCACATCAATTAACTAAAAGGTAACCAACATAGTTAAGTTTAAGAAATAATCCATTTAACCATTACATTAATATTATGAAGTAATGCATGTTGCTGAAAAAGTATTGTAAGACCAATGCTACATATGTACTAAATATTGCCTGTGTTCCACCCCATACAGATCCAGCCATCATGAGCGACGATGGCCAGCAGGACCGTGCCCAGGAGACTTATACACTACACCTGCAGCCCATCGACCCAACACAGGCAAACATGGCTCAGGACATTCAACAACAACCGCAAGCTTCTCAAAGTTAACAAATGAGCTCAACACCAGGGACAATGCAAACGGATCCAGAGTTTTGGTCAGGTTGGGCATCACACCAGGCACACCACTCCGCGTGTCTCACCACCCAAACACAACACCTGTCTAGTCTGCCCCATCATTTGCCAAAAGTTAGTCGCAACTCTGCCAGACTCATCGTGCAGGTGGGGCGGATAGCAAACACAATGGAGCAGATGAGGGCAGACAACTCACAAATGCAGGCAAACCATCAGCGCATCATGGATGAGCAACAGCGGCAACACCAAACAATGATCCAGATTATACAGCACAATCAAGTTATAAATGACAATCTGTCGAGAATCATTGCCACCAATACTGCCGCTTATACACAGCTTACGGCCAGTTTAAATATTTTGAGCCAAAATTTAAGTGCAATGGGCCAACAACATGTGACCTCAAGCTCAGGCACAACAACCCCTAGCCAAACACCAGTACAATCACCAGTTCGACGATCAAGTCGAAGCCGCACCCACGAGCACCCACAAGCCTCTGCACCCAGCACCCAAAAAAAAAGAAAATAATATGTAGTGGCCATAATACGGTGGGCAGTTCAAATTTTCACATATGTGTTATGACTACATTGGTCTGTTGTTTACAATAAATTGTGAAACCAAAATATGTGTATTGCTTAATTAGCAACAACCAAACAAAACAAACATTAGTGTATAGGGCCAGATGAGTATTGAGACAGGGCGAGAGCGTGCTGTGTCAGGGTCTAGGGTCAGTTTGACCAAATCATACAGAGTAAAATCAGTTATAACATTTATTGTGACCTTCTGTATAACATGGTCATCATCAAGTTTTTTAAAGTTTAAACGGACAATATAAAAAACAAAACATGGCCAGCCTACTCGGAACATATACAACCTGCAGACCCTGTTGTTTTTCCTGGCTTGGTTTTATTGCAGCATCATGGAGCAGTGACAGGTATCCCACAGAAAACAATACAGCAGTACGACACACAGTAGCAGCCATTTCAGATTGAGAGTGTGGAGAAATGTGTTGTAGCCCCTTTTAAAGGTCCAAAACGTCAGGTGTGA
This sequence comes from Pseudophryne corroboree, assembly GCF_028390025.1. Lineage (NCBI taxonomy): Eukaryota > Metazoa > Chordata > Amphibia > Anura > Myobatrachidae > Pseudophryne > Pseudophryne corroboree. The sequence continues at coordinate 573,942,523 of NC_086449.1, forward strand.
GTAATGAATAATTGACAACACATGTAAACACGCTTCTCAAAAGCAGGTCTATTTTTTTTTAGGAATTTTTTACGATTAGTAAAAGTTTACGAACGCAAAACCATTTTCACGGTCTAAAATACAAATACGAATGCTTAGTAAATGACCGTGTTCTATATTTAATCAGCCGCGTTTGACCGATGGTGTATTCATTCGTATTTTTTTTCATTGAGTTACAAAAAACTACGAATGCCCTCATCACTGCCGTGATTTTTGCTTAGTAAATTACCGAGATGACACTTTGAAGAAAAAACGGCATCTCGGTCAAAATCGGGAAGAATACGAATCTTAGTAAATTTACCCCATGGTGATGCCAGCAGGCTGGTAGCTTACTACAGTGCACAGTTGGACACCGTAGCGCGGTCTCTCCCCACATGCTTGCGAAGTGTTGCAGCGATAGATTTGCTAGTAAGTAAAAGCGAGGACGTAGTGTTAGGACACAACCTGACCATCCATACACCTCATGCAGTATCAGCCTTACTGAACTCCGCCCAAATCAGACATGTCTCATCTGCTCGGTTTACAAAGTGGGAATTATCACTGATGGCCTCTGTAAACATCACCATTAAGAGATGCAGCTCACTAAATCCTGCAACTTACTTGCCAAGTGTGCCTGGACAGGCACAAAGGGTGGAGGATGAGAATGATGGTGAAGTAGGATTTAGTGCAGACACTGATAAGCATGATTGTATGGAATACCTGAATCCGACTTTCACTGCAAGGCCTGACATCAGTGACAACCTACTGGAAGGAGTAGACTTTACCTTCTACACTGACAGTAGTTGCCACAGACAGACGGACTCAGGAGACCTGTGTACTGGATATGCAGTTGTAGATGACAGAGGTATCATAGAAGCTGAACCCCTGGGCCCACCACACTCAGCACAAGTTGCTGAGTTGGTCGCCCTAACCAGAGCGTGTGAATTGGCCAAGGGTAAGTCAGCTAATATATACACAGATTCTAGGTATGCCTTTGGAGTGGTGCATGATTTTGGGGCCCTATGGCGCCTCAGAAATTTCATGACGGCAGCTGGCATACCAGTAGCACATGCGTCCCACATAAAAAGACTTTTAACAGCGATACAGGAACCAGAGAGAGTGGCTGTTATCAAGTGCAAAGAACATACTTACAACCAAGACCCAATTTCACTTGGTAACAGCCGGGCAGACGAAGCTGCTAAATCAGCAGCCAGCACCACTGATGACATTTAACATGATCAACACACAACAATTAATTGAAATGCAAGATTTGTGTTCTTTACAGGAAAAGGCAGTCTGGAGGTCAAAGGGATATGGCCAGGAATCCTCAGGACTGTGGACAGGTGGACAGGGTAAGCCAGTGGCCCCCAGAGCATATCTTCCAAGCCTAGCTGAGGCGGCACACGGTCTGACTCATCTGGGTAAAGAGGGTATGTGTAAGCTGGTGAGAGCCTACTGGTGTGCCCCAGGATTCTCTTCTCATGCAGGTAAGAGAGCAATGACATGTTTTACTTGCTTGAGGAAGAATATTGGAAAGTCAGTACCAACAGAGCCATCCCATATCCCTCCAACAGACGGACCTTTTCAGGTAATACAATCGATTTCATACAGTTACCACCCTGTAGGAATTTAAAATATGTGTTAGTTTGTATTGATGTATTTTCCAAATGGGTAGAAGCGTTCCCTGCTGCCACAAATACTGCTACGTTGACTGCAAAGAAAATTGTGCAGGAATTTGTGTGTAGATATGGTATCCCTAGAATAATTGAAAGTGATAGGGGTACCCATTTTACAGGTGAAGTCTTTCAGGTCATGTGCAAGCTGATGGGAATTAATAGCAAGCTACATACTCCGTACCGTCCACAGGCGAGTGCAAAGGTGGAGAGAGTGAATAGCACTATTAAGAACAAGCTGAGCAAATTAATGGCTGAAACTGGATTGTCGTGGCCAGAAGCTTTGCCACTAGTATTGTACAGCATCAGAACCACTCCCAGGTCTCCCCTTAACCTATCACCCTTTGAAATCCTTTTTGGTCGACAACCTCATGTAATGATAGACCCCCAGGATGATTTGAAATGTAATAATGAAGTGACTGTGAAATATTTGGTTGGGATGAGCCAGCAGCTGAGAAATCAACAAAGAAATTTAAAGCTGGTGATTCCTGACCTACCGAACAGTAATTGTCATGACATTGAACCTGGGGATTATGTGATGATTCTAAATTTCTTACACTCAGGTTGCCTCATAGACAGGTGGGAAGGACCATATCAAGTCTTGTTAGCCAGAACAACAGCATTGAAGGTCGCCGAAAGAGAGACTTGGATCCACTCGTCCCACGGCAAGAAGGTCGCTCACCTGGAGAGAACTCGTGACAAAGAGCAGAGTGTAGAGAATCTCATATCACTGGAGTGTCTGTTCCGGGAAAGTTGAGAGGCAGGACTGTTGGAGGGCATCTGAGCACAGAGAGTAACAAGATCTAGAACGGTTGTCGTACCACTTTCTTTTTTCACCTCCCCCTGCATTTTTTCCTTTCTTTTCTCCTTCTTATTTTCCTCCTTTCCTCCTAACGAAATTGATTGATCACAAGAGACTGCGTTTCGGGTTCTGTTAGTAATTCTGGTTTTGATAAGGACAGTTTGTTTTGGTGAGGGTCCCAGAGAGGCCGAGCAGGGATCTGGAATGGGTTCTGATGGCAAGTATGGATTTGTAGGATCTCAGGATCAGCGAATCACTTTAGTAAAAGCTGGCATCAGTAAGCGCTCTGGTAGTCAGGGAGCTCGGAGGCACTGTGAGGGGTTATTGTCTGATGAATATTTTATTTGTAGAATTGTGAGAATATAGTTGAGGACGGGTGCATTCAGAGATGTCAGTCCAACCTTAATATCAACATGGACCGTCATCCGTTGAGTGATTACCACTCACTAGTGGGTAAGGTCTTAAACCAGACAGAATGCTGGGTGTGCTCACAGGTACCTCAAGGTCAGAGCAAGTCAGGATTAGTACCGTACCCTTTAGCAATAGATGAGGTACTCGAATTACGGGGTGGGAGACCGGTGGACAAGAAATTCAATATTTCTAGGCCCCCTAGTTTGAAGCTCAACCAGTATCATGTAGACAGGTCCTTATTGTATTTTAATATTTCCAATTACCGAAAACCGGGAAATTGGGAAGTGACATGGAATAACCAGACAATGACCTTTTCACACAGAGCTGATAGGATACCCATAGACTCTGAACTTGTACGCCAAATAGCCAACAGTGGGAGGCATTTTCGGTATAGGTATACTTGTGTAAGCAAGACCATGTGGGTTGGAAAAGTATCGCCAGGGTATTGTGCTCATATCATCCAGCCCGATACTTGTACTTAGCAGATGGGAGAACTAGGGATTGGTTTCTTTACTTGTAAAATTTGTAATATGGTGATGTTATATTTTGTCCCCTATGTTCTCCCAGATGATGCCTATTTCATATGTGGGAGGAAGGCGTATAAGTGGCTTGCCCCGAGCTCAGAGGGATTGTGTTATATTGGGAGAGTACTGCCAGAGGTCATGACCATAACCCATGATAAGATGAAAGACGTTCACCGCAGTGCTCAGGCTCCTTATACTCATACTCACTATGAACACATCATCAAGAGACAACTCATAGATAGGACAGAGCACGCAGCCTCTGATTTGATCCACAAATCCACCGGGATTCAATTCCTTCTCGCATTAGACATTGCCCGTACTGCCAGAGGAATTATAAATTATAGGTATATCCATGCGCTAGCAAACTTGATAGATAATATCACTGAGATGTGTGACGACACCTTCAGGTATACGGGAAGGGAGTTACAAGCTTACAAGCAGGATCTAATTCAGCACAGGATGGTCCTTAATTATATCACAGCCGTGACAGGTGGGTACTGTGTTACTCTGGCAACTCAATATGGTGTGAAGTGCTGTACGTATATTACGAACAGCACTGACGACTCCACGGAAATCATCGATCAAAAGATGGACGATATTTTGCAGTTGAAGTGGGAGTTCAGGAGGAAGCACAACCTTACCTTAGCGACTGTGAGTAATGAACTGACCGGCTGGGTCTCATGGTTGAACCCACGAAATTGGTTCTCAGGTTTAGGAGAATGGGCTCAAAATGTTATTATGAGTGTAGGGAAGCTTCTCCTTTGTATCCTGGGAGTTGTCATAATTATTGGTTCGATATTTAGGTGTGTTCAAATTCTGACGCGGCGCAAGCACGGCACAAAGTTGATGAGTCTAAGGAGCGAGGGCGCTGTTATAGCAGCAGATTTAATTTATGACCCATCCATAGAGACAGTGTTATGATAAGGATTGCAAATGAATTTCATGGCCTGTTTCTTTCACCCGTTTTTCTTTTGTTTCCCCCTCTGCCCAGATACATCCATCCGGAAAAGACATCTGCCCTACCCAAAATGTTTATGTGAATGTATTTTAGATATGTGTCTTATCTTCATCTCTGCAACCTCCAGTTAACAGCACACATAGTCGACAGGTGATATCCACGTATACTAGCACTCACATATGTTCCCCCTCCATGTATCATCAACTAAATATGCACCCCATTTGTTGGAACAAGAAGCCGAAAAGAGCTCGGTAGTGTTTGTTGGCCCATTTACAGACCCTTAGTACGGGATGAGAAGGATTTAATGTATACTTCGCAATACCTCCAAGCTTATTTAGAACATATACGGCACGATGATACATGCCCCTCAGACATGGATTCATACATACATGCTTTCTACTATCCCACTAGGTCATACATTTCCCACCTACAACTCTCCCCCGACCATCCAAAACTTCTGTAGATATTGTATAGATATTTTTCTGTTTAGTGATTAGATAGTGGCAGTTATTGGTGACTGCCAAAGGGTGGACTGTCAAAGTCGAAAAATATTGCAGTTCATACATTACGTACAAACTACGCACAGATGGCCTCCATGTGCGTACTTGCTCGCCGTGCGTGCGCATATTCACAATTTGCGTATGGTCGCTCCCGCGGACCTGCGTATTAGCGCGTGGTATGAGTATTTACGGTAGAGTTTGTGAACGCATGGAAAAGCCATCAAAACACATTACATATTTAATCCAAATAGTGCACATTTTACACATAGTCTTCCTGCACCACATCAGAAAGTAACAGCAGTTTAAATGGTAACAGAACAAAGGGATTCACCTTTACATGATAGGAGGGCACAGAACAAGGTTATAAGGTGGTGTTTGGTATCCAGCTGTAGGGTATTTTAAGGGTAACATTCCGGTGTTGGTTTGAGAAAGATCGCATGTTCCTGCTGATAGTTATGTGCAGGAGCAGAATATAGATATAAACTGTATTTACTGTACATTATGTATGCGGCGGGAATCCAGCGGAGACCACCCACAAGAGCAGTTGGAACAGACATCGCCTACCTATTCAAACCGACCTATGACCTCTCCTGTACTGTAAATGACCATCCCTGTGTCCAATGGACAAAGAGATTACAGTATCCATTGTGTTATGTTTTGGATGAATTGTATAAAGAGAGCCTGCAGCAGGCCTGGTCAGACACAAGACTCAAAGTTATCTATTAGATGACCGAGGACTGGACCGGGTAGCGCGGCGAATCCACTCACGTATGTACCATTGAATGTAGCCATTATTCTGTTGTATTGTATTGTTTATATTGTAACCCCCTTTCAGCAATAATACGCTGTGGTGTCGTGTCTTTCTTTCCCTGCTAAGGTTTAAAGTGTAATAGCATCGCACTGCATTGCTGCATAAGGTTTAAAGTGTATTCATTGGGTGTGTACACGCTGTATGTACTTTGTACCATCAGCGCGGCATTTGTACGCAAAGCCCGTACACGGTACGGGACTCTGTACGCTAACAGCATTAAAAAAGGTGCGTAGAGTGTGTATTAAGTTTAGCGGCCGCAGCGGCTCCATGGTAAAGTGTATTTAAAGTGTGTATATAAGGTATAGCTTTTCATTCCTGTATATAAATCAGCATTATCAAAGGCTATTAACCAAACTGCACCAAACTCATCTCAAAATATCTCCCTACCTGACCTCTCCGCTCTGCACAAGATCTACGTCTCTCATCCACACGCATTATTTGTTCACACTCAAAATTACAGGACTTTATCCGGGCTTCACCCACTCTGTGGAATGCCCTCCCATGCACAGTAAGACTCGCCTCTAGTCTACAAACCTTTAAACGTTCCCTGAAAACTCACCTCTTCAGACATGCCTATCAAATTCTAGACCCACCCACTTAAACTTCAGTGCTTCCTATCTAATTACATCCTCTGTACAGTATTCATAACCTCACATATCTTGTCTTTATTTAGTCTCACACCCTCCTGACACTTGGATAACTTTGTGGGGTATCATCATACAATCCATTAAGAACCTAGCAATCTGGTGGACCATTATGCAATAGGTAGCATCTATCCTTGTGTATCTATGCCTATTTCCCTATAGATTGTTTGCTTGCGAGCAGGGCCTTCCTACCTCTGTGTCTGTCTGTTTTTACTCAGTTTTGTTCTATTACTGTTGTTCTAATTGTAAAGCGCAACGGAATATGCTGCGCTATATAAGAAACTGTTAATAAATAAATAAATAAATAATAAATAATTTTGTTCCTCCGGGCTGCCAGCATGTTTCCGGCTCTGCGGGCAGCTGCTGATGGAGCATAGCGGCTGCGGCGGAAGTACTGTTATGTGAGTGGACTCGGCCGACCCGACGCTGGCTTCTTAAATAAATATACGGGCAGGTGTAGGGGGGCGTTCGCCCTAATCCCCCCCCCCCCCGCTAAATCCGCCACTGTTTGAATGTCAATATCAGGAATGCGCATGAAGTCAGGAACTGGTAACCTGCTCTGTGCGATGGTTTTGCATTTCTGCGGGGGGAAGGGGGGGGGGGGGGTTGACACTGACATGCGGGGTGGACTTGCCCTGTGCTGGGCGTCCCCCAGCATGTCTGAGTGCCTGATCGTAGCTATGCTAAATTTAGCACAGCTACGGTCAACTCGGAATGACCCCCATGATTTTGTCCAACTGCTAACAAATTTGCTGCTGCGATCAACTCTGAATTACCCCCAGTGTTTAAACTGAAATCTAAATTGCAGTGTAAAAATAAAGCAGCCATTATTTACCCTGCACAGAAACAATATAACCCACCCAAATCTAACTAACTGCAGATATAGGGTTAAGTCCCCAGGCCGATCGTCAAGGCGTCTCCATCGACTGGGGTAATATAGGCCCAAGTAAGAAGTTTGATATGTACTTCTTGCAATGTGGAAGTATATATATAATAAAGAGTATTTGCTAAATATTTTAAAGGAATCTGTAATTGCTGGGATTAGTACACTCCAGTCCTCAGGTTTTGGGTCAGAGGTAGTGGATTGTATCAAGTCTTCACAGAGTAATTTAACTTTATATGACTGGGAGGTAAGAAGGTGCAACAAGCCTGTTAAGGAATCATCAGCAGGCAGCTGAAGGTTATTAGAAGTAAATATCATAATGTGACGCAATTGTAAATAACTTAAAAAATGGGAAAGTGGTAAATTACATTTTGTCGAGAGGTGAACAATGTCCCTCCTTGGCCAAACACATCTCTAATTTAGCCAATTCCCTTACATCTCCAAAAAGTTAGACATGAATCGGAGAAGCCTGATAAGAAACTAGGGTTCCCCATATACTTATATATTTGATCATAAAGGTGAGTCTATATAGTTTTCTGGTAATATCAGGTCTAATACATATCTCTAAAGTTCATATTGTGTAATATTAAAGGTGACAGCTCAGACTTAGTTGATTGCAGTAAGGCCACAGGGGAGTAAGGATGAAATAACTTCTCTTCCCACTCTGGGTAGAGGAACTCATGCTGTCCCAACAGCCACCCCACTATATATCCAAACAGGAGCGAGTGTTCATAGGCATTGATGTCAGAAAAACCTACAGTATACCTCCTTGTGCCTTCCTCTGTATTCATTTATAACGATTATTCCTAGGTTTCTTTCTCTGCCACAAGAAATGTAAAAATAACTTAGTGAATTTAAATATGTCTACACTAGGCATCTTAATAGGGAACATTTGCATAATGTAAGTTAGTTTTGAGAATAATACAGATTAAGTGAAAGCACTTCTGCCCAGCATGGAAAGAAGTAAATTATTCCAATTACGAACTAATTGCTAAAGCTTAGAGAGGACTCCAGAATAATTCACCTTATATAATTCAGACAGCTCACTAGGAATATATAGCAAGATATTTTATTTACCACAAACTATTTTAAATTGACATAGACCCTGGGTAGAAAGCAGGGTCGTTATTTTGTATGAACTCAATGGGCAGTTGCCCAAGGGCCCCAAAGGTATAAGTGCCCTAGGCTGATAGCTGAGCCCGTTAGTTGCTCTGTGGACACGGAAAACATATCTCTACTATGCCCAGAACTAGCGATATCAGCCTTCCAGCAGCTGGTCCCTGCTCCAGCTCCACACGCTATTGGTTTTTATTGTAACACCTCTGTCTCTTTTTTAACATTGTGAAAGATCTTGCTTTCAGGTGCACTTTCCTAAACTTTCTGCCCTCTAGACCATCTTTAGTAGATGTCGTAGTACTATCTACGGCAGCTCCTACCTGGGTGGAGGAAGGGGCTACCAGTGGCCAGCATCTGTACAATGTAGTTGACAGACGCCAGAACTGGTAGCAGCGATGGTACTGCATATGCGCAAAATCCCAGCTTCTATGGGCTGCAGCCCATAGAAGCTGGCTAGGGCTGCCCAAAAGGAAGAGTGGTTTAATACAGGAACCAAGCTCTCTGCTAATCATAGCCTGTTCTGACAGTCCCACAGGTAGGAAATACCTCACAATTGGACTGCCTGTAGTGTCTGTGACTGGCAAGTAGGACTTCCAATAGGAAGCCACTGCCAGTCACAGTGAAGCCAGTGCAGTCTCACGGATTGCATCTGGCTCACTGACATGAGCTGAGGTGGCGGATTTTACTGGGGGTGGTTGCAGACCTGCAGCCCATAGGTAAAATCCGTCACTGAGTACTATCATGACTGGCAGCAGCCACAGCACTTGTACTTCGCTGCTGTTCCTGCTCTTCTATCATCTGTTCGTGCTCCATATCGACTCAGTGCTTATATTTATTGAATGCACAGGTTGTACAAAAAGGCTTAGTACAACTGCCCAATTGTGCTAAAAGCACTCCTCAATCAATATTCTGAATGAGGGCTGTACTCCGCCCACTTTATCACTCTCCAAGGCTTAGTACATAAACCCCATAGACCATTATTTATATACAGTACTTAACAATTGGCAGAAATTTGCACATGGGTAAATATACCTCAATATATACAAAAGTTTAACATCAGTCAAAGCTATAAATATATATTCCTTTACGAGACATTATACTAGTCACTGGGACGCCAGTGTACTTTCATTCATTACTTTTTAGTAATATTTTATTTCATTATATGTTATATTAATTGTGCTTATAGATTAATTGTTGTTTAACACATGCTGCTTATTCTGTACAAAATGTATATTGCCTTTTAATATTAGATAAAGTATTATTATACGTACAAAGTTCTACTGAGTCAATTATTCTGTATGACAGACTGCACACCATAGTTTAATTTGATATAGTGGTTATATAGCGCAGAGTTTATTATCCTTTTCTTGTTTTTCAATTATTTGGCAACCTAGCTAGTTGTCCTACTCAGCAGCTATTGATGCACTTTGTGTAATTAATTACTAATTGGTATCAGCGCCGGAAGAATATCAGATAAGGACTGGTGTCTTTTTCTGTTTATTCCCTTGTGTTCTACTTAACAATTGGGAACAAACAGAATAATAAAACAAAACTGAGTATTAATAAAGAGACCTAGGGAGGATTATGGGTCAATAGATCTACAGTAAAAGGGTTGACATGCACATTGTGCACAAGAGTTCTGACATGAGCGCAGCATCACAAAGAAGATGTTGGCTGTTTCTGTGGACAAGACTGGTCATGTAGCGTGCACCATCATTGGGGACTGGCACGCCAACCAGTGCCTGCGGCAAGTGCTCGAAGTCATATCCAGATGCCATCCAAGAATTCACGCTCATGGTGCCCTTCTTCATCAGGTCAATGCACATGCGCACAAGTTCAGGAAAGTGGCAGATTTTCTGGCCTGTGAACGCATCCAGGAGCTTGGTCATCCACCGTACAGTTCAGACCTTGCCCCCCTGCAACTTCTTTGTGTGCCCACAAATCAAGTGTAGAATACATGGAATTTATTTTGAGTCACCGGAATCTGTAATGGAGACCTTCGTTCAACATGTCGAAGACTTACCTGCTGCGAAATGGTCCAGCTGCTTCACCAAGTGGTTTGAGCGCTGCATAGACTTCTCTGGTGAATACTTTGAAAAAATCTGATGTTCACTTTGTAAATACTGTAAAATACATTTTGTGCATCTGGAAACACCCCTTATATAGTGGATGCAGCATTGGTAGTATTCCTGGAAGTCATGAATCAAACCTCCCCCCCCCCCCACACACACACACACGTGGTACCCACGTTTGGGATGCCACTACCACCCCCATCAGAGCCCTAACTGCTGCTAGTGCTGCCTAAAGACCCCTTTGGTTACTTCACTGGCACTGATAGGGTTAAATGCCCTACCTGGTGCCTGTTAACATCCGAGGGCGGTGGGACCCAGGACAGCTGCCAGACACCGGAGAGCGGGAAGAGCTGGAGCCCCAGGGATTGGAGGACTGAAAGGCACCAAGAGAGGAGGAGGGGACGTCTTAAAAAGCTGAGGAAGCTGTGGAGCACGGGAAAAAGAAGGGAACAGACCGGACTGAGGTGCGGGCGGAAGGGGAACCGCTGTGGACGAGCAGACGGAGCCGCCGTGGTGAGCGCCTGTCAGAAGGAAGGAGAGTGTGCCCCGCCACCAGACACACTGCCGCTGGCCATCCCCGCAGGGAAGACTGGGCGGAGGTGCGCGCGGAGGAAGGACGGCTGCGGGCAGAGAGACGGAGTCGCCGCAGGGATCGTCTGTCGGGGGAAGAGATCCGCATCAGCGCTAAGCCTCCCGTCATCACCGGCTTACCACAGCGGAGAAGCAGCAAGGACAGCGGGAGAGGGGACACGTCGCAGAGTGCGCTCAGCCGTGTCAGCACAAGTAAGTGGGGAAAGCACTGTCCTCACACAGATACCCTACCTATAAACCTGTGTCCAGTCATCCCTCACTTCAGCAGGGCCGTAACAAGAGGGAAGCTCCCACTGGCAGTGTCCCCTGGGTGAGAATGGGGATGCCCCTGACCCCAAAGAACTAATACAGATTTATTTCAAACCTCAGCCAAAACTGTTGCTTCTCCCCACCAGTGTATGAATACAGAGGCATGTAACCCCTTTCTGTGGATACAAATACGGTTAGTACCGTTAACCATTGCTGCTATGTGATATTACCAACAGTTAGTTCCGCACACTGGCCCTCATTCCGAGTTGTTCGCTCGCTAGCCGCTTTTCGCAGCAGTGCACACGCTAAGCCGCCGCCCTCTGGGAGTGTATCTTAGCAGAATTGCGAACGAAAGATTCGCAAAATTGCGAGTAGACATTTCTTAGCAGTTTCTGAGTAGCTCGAGACTTACTCTGCCACTGCGATCAGTTCAGTCAGTTTCGTTCCTGGTTTGACGTCACAAACACACCCAGCGTTCGCCCAGGCACTCCCCCGTTTCTCCAGCCACTCCCGCGTTTTTCCCAGAAACGGCAGCGTTTCATGTAATGTGTTTGTTTGACCAGGTTATTGTCGTGCCTTGGAACTATATACGAGTCGTGGCAAATGTTATAGACAGGGAAAGACTCAGGGTATTGTAGTCATATTCAGCCTATGCAACTGTGTTTGATTAGAATTGAATTATAGCGGTTACTGACTCTTCCAGTTCAATAAATGGTTGCCACCGTCTCCATGTGTAGTGATCCTTGAGCATATTGTGTTTGGGTTGTCCTTCCAGGGTTCTCCTGGTCCTTCTGCCCCCAGCCTTACAGGTGACGGAAAGAATAGTCGCTGACCTCGACATCTTTGAAGAGTGGATACGGCCGACCACGAAAACGACAGAGTTCCAGGTATGAACCCACTTATTAGCGATATTACACTTGGCGTCCGCGAACAGGATCGTTTCAAGATGTCGAACCCAGACATTCCAGAGTCATCCTCGGGGCAGGGACAACCACCAGCGGCACCCGGAGACCCGACGGGGACAACGGCATCACCTATCACCATGCCATATTACTTTGGGGCCCCATGTTTGCCGACATACGCAGGAAAACAAGTCCCTGGCTCAAGTACTTTCAAGGCGTTCAGAAACAAAATGCTCTCCATGTTTCACCTATATACGCTCACGGAAGAACAAAGAGTAGAGATCCTGAAGGGACAATTAACAGGCCCAGCACTGAGAGAAGTAGAAGCATGGGAGGATAACGAGAAGAAGACTGCAGATTGCATACTCCAGAAATTAAGGAACATATTCAAATGCAAAACGGTAGCAGAACTAAAGAGCCATCTGTACGCAAGAAAGCAACGGCCAGGTGAATCTCTACGGGAATTCGCACTAGGCCTGCAGGAAGCCTTGAGGGCTGTACGAGCACTGGACCCACCGGATGTCGGGCTGACCGATGACACCCTAATTAATTTATTTATTGAGGGAGCGCAAGGAGGAGCAATTCGGGCACAATTACGAATGTGGAGATGCCAAAAGCCAGACAGTTCTTTCGCGTTTAAAGATGTTCTACAGATATTAGGTTTGAATCAGGGCGACGGGACTGAAGACGATGAGGCGTCAAAGACAGTGGATGAAGAAAGCCTCCAGAGCATCTCTCCGTACAAAAATGTCGATGCCACCACCCGAGCGGGGGCAGTCCTTCAGCAGGCACAGGCCCCACCTGGGCCAGACCCTATCAAAGCCCTGAATCGACATGTCAGAAGTGATGATCAGCCTGTCCCGGATGAGCCAGAGGCTAGAAGAACTCGGCAAAGAACCAAGTGGAAGCCGACGCAGAGAATGGCGTCAGGAACGTGGTGGAAGAAGCCACCCCCGATGGGAAGTCACGAGAGAGTCAGGCCGACGGCCTACCGATTGGTTTGACCCACAGGGTTGACCGATTTGTAGGGGATGTCACCAGAGCGGACACATCGAATGGAACTGCCCACTTGACCCTTTAAACGGGGGGACCCCGAGGCGAGGGACCGACCCTCGGGAGGAGAACCACTGACAGGTCCGCCGTCATGGGATTGGTGGCCCCAGGATATAGGAGAGTGCCCCCACCTGAACATCCGCATCAATGGGATCGAGATACCGGCTCTCTTGGATACGGGCTCACAAGTCTCTACAATCCGACTCACGGAGTTCCTTCAATACTGGGACGAAGCCACCATTGTGTCCCCACCCGCTACGTGGCTCCACCTGCTAGCCAGCAATGGACAACCCATCACCTTCCAAGGCTACTGGAAAGCCGATGTGGAAGTGGGGAACGCCGCCTTGACCCGCCATGGATTCCTCATCACCACCACGGCCAGCGCGCACTTGCCACCCGTGATCCTGGGCATGAACATTCTGAGAAACTGTCCAGAGGAACTAGTAGAAGCCCTACGACAAGAAATGAAGACTGCAGCCCCGAAGGAACGAAGGGCCCTGCAACAGACTGTGAAAGTGCTAGAGGGCCAGAGGAAATTCGTTAATGGTCAGGGTGAGATTGGAAAGGCCCGAATCACCAACCGCCAACCTGTACTGCTGAAACCGAACTCTGAGCAAGTGGTGTGGTGCAAAACAAGAATTGGTCCGGAGGGGAGAGACTACGAGGCTCTGGTGGAACCCTGTGACTGGGATGGACAACAGCCATTCGCTGTGGCGAGGACATTAGTCAAAGTGGTACACGGGAGAGTACCCGTCCGTCTTCTGAACCCACACTCGTATGCCATCAGACTCTACAAGTACTGTCCGGTGGCGAAGGTCAGTTGGATCGACTTCCAAGATATCGTGGGACAGGGTGTAACCGTGGCTCAATCAGGAGTGGCAGACGGGGAAGCGCCGGTGACTGAGGAAGAACCCCCATGGTGGGCCGGGATCCAGATCGGCGATGTTGACACCCCCACTGATAAAAGAGATGGAGTATTACAGATTGTGTGATGCAACGCTGCTGCATTCAGCCAACACCCTTCTGATTTTGGACAAGCGGACGAAGTGTATCATCACATTCCCACGGGGATGACCCCTCCTATCAAGGAACGACACCGACCCCTCCCTCCAGCCATGTACCAGCCAGTGAGGAACATGATCGTGGAGATGAAAGAGGCTGGAGTTATCCGTGAAAGCCACAGCCCATGGGCCGCTCCACTGGTGATAGTGAAGAAGAAAGATGGTAGTCTGCGCTTCTGCGTCGACTATCGCAGGCTCAATGCTGCAACTCACAAGGACGCCTATCCGCTTCCCTGAATCGAAGAATCTCTGACGGCCTTAAAAACGGCAGCATATTTCTCCACACTGGACCTCCCAAGCGGCTACTGGCAGGTCCAAATGGCCCCTGAAGACATCGAGAAGATGGCCATCACTACGCCAATGGGCTTATTCGAATTTATGAGGATGCCCTTCGGGCTCTGCAACGCTCTGGCCACCTTCCAGCGCGTCATGGAACACTGTCTCGGACACCGTAACTTCGAGATGGTCCTATTGTACCTCGACGATGTGATAATCTTCTCAAGAAACTACGAGGACCATCTGCGACATTTGGAAGAAGTGTTCCAACAACTGAGCCACTGCGGCCTGAAGCTTAAACCGAGCAAATGTCACCTGCTCAAGCCCAAAGTCCAGTATCTTGGACATGTCGTCAGCGCCGAGGGCGTGATGCCAGATCCGGAGAAGATCAGAGTAGTTCAGGACTGGCCAGTCCCCAAGACCGTCAGAGATGTCCGAAGTTATTTGGGATTCGTGGGCTACTATAGACGCTTCATTGAACAATTTGCCGCAGTGGCGGCCCCGTTGCATGAATTGCTCAGAGGCCAATTGGGTCATGAGCGAAGAGGGTCGTCCTTGGTATGTTGGGGAGAGGAACAGCAGCGAGCCTTTCATCAGTTGAAAACGTCCTTAATCGAAGCCCCGTTATTGGCCTACCCCGATTATGAACAACCATTTCAAGTGTATACAGACGCCAGTCACCCGGGACTAGGACCGTACTCTCCCAGGTGCAAGACGGGCGTGAAAGGGTGATCGCATACGCCAGCCGGGGCCTCCGCAAAACTGAGCGGAACTGTGAGAATTACAGCGCATTCAAGCTGGAGTTACTCGCCCTCATCTGGGCTGTCACCGAGAAATTTAAACACTATCTGGCCGCCACGCCGTTCATCATCATGACGGATAATAACCCACTGGCACATCTGTATACTGCTAAGCTCGGGGCTCTTGAACAGAGATGGGTATCCCGACTAGCAAATTTTCAGTACACCGTATCCTACAGAAGTGGGAAGTCCAACGGGAACGCTGACGCCCTCTCCCGATTACCCACGGTAGATGTTGCGGAGGAAGATAGAGATGCGGATGAGGATGTCGAAACCCCGGTGTTTAAAGTTTCTCGAAAGGGACGAACAGTCACATCGGACCCCCTCTCCGTCACCGGACCTCCAAGGGTGGAAAACGCCCTACTGGATGCCCCCTCCGTCGATTGGCGCGAGAAGCAGCGGAAGAGTCCAGTGCTGAGAGAACTTGTGGCTTTGATGCACCAGCGACACCAGTTAACCCGAGTCCAACTGGCCAAGGCTGACCCGGAATTGATCAAGTTACTACGGCATAGGGACCGCCTTCACCTGGAGGAGGGGATCCTAGTGCGTACCAGCATAGATCTGAGTACTCACCAACCAGTCACCCAGGTGGTTGTCTCTAGAGATCAAGCCACTCTACTGCTCACGGCCTACCATGACAAATCCGGACACTTCGGTACTCAAAAGACTGAAGCCATCCTACGCACACGGTATTTCTGGGTGGGCATGCAAGAAGATGTGGAAAAATGGTGCCGTGATTGTGTTCCATGCACAAGGAAAAGGCAGGCCGACGCTACCCAAAAGGACCCTCTGCATCCCATTAAGAGCCGACATCCACTACTAATCGTTGCCCTGGACCATGTGAAATTGGAGCCAAGCACCAATGGATATCTATATGCCCTTACAATAATGGACCATTACAGTAAATTCCTAGTAGCCGTCCCGGCCAAAGACCTCACTGCTAAGACCACTGCTGAACTGTTTTTTAAGCACTTTGCCAGGCCCTATGGGTATCCAGACTGCATCTCGACCGACCAAGGCCCTGCCTTTGAGTCGCAGCTGTTTCATGAACTGTGTTCCTACTACGGCTGTTGAAAAGCTCGGACAACAATCTATCCCCCGCAGGGGAATGGATTGTGTGAACGAGCTAACCTGTTATGCACACCAGTGCCTGCAGGAATGTACTGGTGTCTGAACTGTTATGCACACCAGTGCCTGCAGGAATGTACTGGTGTCTGAACTGTTATGCACACCAGTGCCTGCAGGAATGTACTGGTGTCTGAACGGATAGGGATGCAAAACAAATAAACTCACAGACAGACTGGGGAATATGACATTACGTACACAGAAGGTGATAGGGTAACAAAATAAACACAAAGTGAACAGATAAGCCCAGAGGCTAAGAAACTGGGTGTCTCCCTAGTATTAGGAATGCTCAGATGGAAAAAGCAAGATGTTGTGTTTTAATACGTAGAGAACCCGAAATGCTGTTGCTAAGGGCAACAGCAAAACCCTAAAGGGTTACCAACGGGTGTGGCAGTAAACTCCTTGGTCAGAGATGGAATGATAGACACAAGGAGAGTCTCCACAATCCTAATCCTCACTTGCAGTGCACCGGTTCAGCTTACTGCCACTAAACTGACACCTGAACACCTTTGCACAGTGAGAAAGGATTTAGGCAGGCAAGTCTGAGAATACAGCCGCAAACTTGCTAAGTTCACAGAGTAGCAAAAGAACCCCAGCAAGTTAAACGACTGACTCCAGTTTTACTGCTAGGTCTGGATTGGCAGAGTGTAGTACCAAACCCCAAGGCCTATTTGCAGTAAGCAACAACAAATACAAAGCTACACAGTACTGGCTAACTTTCAGGAACTGACTAACCAACAAAGACTCAGCAGCATCTGCTCAACCTGAGAAGAGGCCTTACACAGCAGGTGCTGTCCACGCCCCACTCAGACCCCACAGACTGTGAGCACAAAAACCAGCACCGGATCCCCTGCCGTGCACAAAGCCTGCAACCACTGCACAGCAAAAGACCCGAACCGGAGCATCAGCCGCGCTCAGGCCACTCCGCTAGCACTTGTCTCCCGGTTGCCATGACGATGTGGCAGCACAGGGCAGGAGACCCTAACAGTACCCCCCCTTTGACGAGGGGTCAAAGAACCCCTACCACCGGGTTTATCGGGGAACTGCGAGAAGAAAGAGCATATCAGTCTGGGGGCATGAAGATCACAACTGCGCACCCACGACCGCTCCTCCGGGCCATACCCCTTCCAGTGCACCAAAAATGACAGCCGACCCCGAACCATCTTGGAGTCAAGAATCCTTTCAACAACAAACTCCCTCTGGCCACGTATCAGAAGAGGAGAAGGTCTTCCACTGGAAGAAGGATTACTAATTGCCCGTTTTAAAAGGGAACAATGAAATGTTTTATTGATACCCAAAGAACGGGGCAGATCTAACTGAAATGCCACCGGATTGATAACCCTGGTGATCTTATAAGGGCTGATGAACCGGGGGCCTAACTTATGAGATGGCTGTCTCAACTTCAAATTCTTGGTAGAAAACCAGACGAAGTCTCCTAATTTGAAGCTGCAGGGTCTTTTCCGCTTATCAAAAACCCTTTTGGTCACTAATGACACAGACACAAGGGCTTTCTTCACTTTCCTCCAAATACCTCTAAGGACCGAAACCACAGAGGAACCACCAGGCGTGGAGTCCAGGGGGTCAAAAGAATTGGCCTTAGGATGATGCCCATACACACAAAGGAAGGGAGAGATCCCTGTAGCAGAGTGAGCCGCGTTGTTATAGGCAAACTCCGCCATGGACAGATGAGCAACCCAGTCAGTCTGACACTTGGAGACATAACACCTGAGGAACTGCTCCAAGGACTGGTTCACCCTTTCAGTCTGCCCATTAGACTGCGGATGGTAGCCTGACGACAAGCTGACAGAAATCTGGAGATCGGAACAAAATGCCCTCCAGAATTTGGCCACAAACTGGGATCCGCGGTCAGAGACCACATCAAGTGGCAACCCGTGGAGACGCACAACATGCAGCATAAATAATTCAGACAGGCGTCTGGCCGATGGCAGCCCAACCAGTGGAACGAAGTGCGCCATCTTCGAAAACCTGTCAACGACAACCCAGATGGCTGTCATCCCCGAGGATTTGGGCAAGTCCACCACAAAATCCATTGAAATGTGGGTCCATGGCTTAGATGGAATAGAGAGTGGATGTAATGGGCCAACAGGAACCCCTCTAGGAGTCTTATTTCGGGCACAGATGTCACATGCCCGAACCCACTGATCCACATCCTTAGCCACCGAGGGCCACCACACCGCCCTAGATAGCAACTCCCGAGTTCTGGCAATACCCGGGTGACCTGCCGACTTCTTGGCATGGAATTCCAGGAACACTCGCTGTCTTAACCTAGGAGGCACAAACAAAAGACCTACCGGAAGGTCTGGAGGAGCCTGCTCCTGTGCTCTAAGGACTAATGATAAGAGGTCCTGGGTAATGCCCACTTTAATACATGATGGGGACACAATGGGCAACGGCTCCTCGGTGGTCTCCTGGATTGGAGCAAAACTCCGCGAGAGCGCATCAGCCTTGATGTTTTTTGACTCAGGGCGATATGTTATCAAAAAATTAAAGCGAGCAAAAAACAAAGCCCATCGTGCCTGCCTGGCATTGAGACGCTTCGCTGACTCTAAATATGCCAGATTCTTATGGTCGGTGAGAATTGAGACCACAAACTTAGCCCCCTCAAGCCAGTGTCTCCACTCCTCGAGTGCATCCTTAATAGCCAACAATTCCCGGTTACCCACGTCATAATTCATCTCGGCAGGCGAAAATTTACGGGAAAAGTAAGCAACTCCTGAAACAATCAGTACCCCAACTAAGAATCTCCCCAGAGACCCAGTCAAATTGAGGATTGTGGGCCCTTAACCAGGGTAACCCCAACACCAATGCGGCAAAAGTACAGACAGTCACATAAAAGGACAATTTTTCAGAGTGTGTGGCTCCAATAAACAAAGAAATCTGGCTAGTGCAAGAGGTAATTTTACCTTGGGATAATGGTTCCCCGTTTAACCCACAAATCTCAATTTCCAATGCCAAGGGTACTAAGGGAACAGAGTGTTTCAGGGCAAATTGGCGGTCCATAAAAACCCCGTCGGCCCCACTGTCCACAAAGGCCTCTGTCTTGACAGTTTGACCGAGGATCTTCAAGGTCACCGGAATGATAAAAGTCTTCTTGGGAAATTCTGACTTCTGGCCTGACAGGATATTTCCCATCACCCTCTGGCCCTGAAGTTTTCCGGCTTTTCTGGGCATGATACTACCACATGACCTTTATTCCCACAGTACAAACACAACCCCTGCTGTCTCCTCCGCGTCTTCTCAAGCGAGGAGAGGTGGGTAGCCCCAATCTGCATAGGCTCCTCGGAAAATTCCTCAGAGTCTGAGGTTCCCTTGGGAAAGAAGGAAACCTCGGTCTCCCTTTCAAGCCTACGCTCTCTCAGCCGTCTATCCACCCGGATGGATAACTGCATGAGCTGATCCAAGCTATCAGGCAAGGGATATTGTACCAGTTGGTCTTTTATCTGGTTAGAAAGACCTCTTCGGTAATGGTGTCTCAGGGCTGGGTCATTCCACTGGGTATCATGGGCCAACCTCCGAAACTCCGTACAGTAAACCTCAACTGGCCTTCGCCCTTGCTTAAGGATTGAAATCTGAGCCTCGGCTGAGGCCGTCTTGTCAGGGTCATCATACAACATGCCCAGTGCCGTAAAAAAAGCATCAACACTTTTAAGCGACAGGCAGTCAGGCTGCAACCCATATGCCCAGACCTGTGGGTCTCCTTGTAGCAAGGAAATCACTATGCCCACCCGCTGAATCTCCGACCCAGAAGACTGAGGCCTAAGCCGGAAGTATAGCTTGCAGCTCTCCTTGAAACAAAAGAACTGCGAGCGATCTCCAGAAAAACGATCCGGGAGATTTACTTTCGGCTCCTTAACCCCTGAAGGTGCTGCTGCTGCGGGAGCTCCGCCAGCGGCCTGGGAGGTGTGCATTTTAATGGATAAATCATTAAATTGTCGAGTCAGGACCTGCACCTGATCGACCACCTGTTGCAACGTATTTTGAGGGGTATGCTCCATATTCCCACAAAATTTCAACAGGAGTATTAGGCTGCTGAATATGTTATGCACACCAGTGCCTGCAGGAATGTACTGGTGTCTGAACTGTTATGCACACCAGTGCCTGCAGGAATGTACTGGTGTCTGAACTATTATGCACACCAGTGCCTGCAGGAATGTACTGGTGTCTGAACGGATAGGGATGCAAAACAAATGAACTCACAGACAGACTGGGGAATATGACATTACGTACACAGAAGGTGATAGGGTAACAAAATAAACACAAAGTGAACAGATAAGCCCAGAGGCTAAGAAACTGGGTGTCTCCCTAGTATTAGGAATGCTCAGATGGAAAAAGCAAGATGTTGTGTTTTAATACGTAGAGAACCCGAAATGCTGTTGCTAAGGGCAACAGCAAAACCCTAAAGGGTTACCAACGGGTGTGGCAGTAAACTCCTTGGTCAGAGATGGAATGATAGACACAAGGAGAGTCTCCACAATCCTAATCCTCACTTGCAGTGCACAGGTTCAGCTTACTGCCACTAAACTGACACCTGAACACCTTTGCACAGTGAGAAAGGATTTAGGCAGGCAAGTCTGAGAATACAGCCGCAAACTTGCTAAGTTCACAGAGTAGCAAAAGAACCCCAGCAAGTTAAACGACTGACTCCAGTTTTACTGCTAGGTCTGGATTGGCAGAGTGTAGTACCAAACCCCAAGGCCTATTTGCAGTAAGCAACAACAAATACAAAGCTACACAGTACTGGCTAACTTTCATGAACTGACTAACCAACAAAGACTCAGCAGCATCTGCTCAACCTGAGAAGAGGCCTTACACAGCAGGTGCTGTCCACGCCCCACTCAGACCCCACAGACTGTGAGCACAAAAACCAGCACCGGATCCCCTGCCGTGCACAAAGCCTGCAACCACTGCACAGCAAAAGACCCGAACCGGAGCATCAGCCGCGCTCAGGCCACTCCGCTAGCACTTGTCTCCCGGTTGCCATGACGACGTGGCAGCACAGGGCAGGAGACCCTAACAGTACCCCCCCCTTGACGAGGGGTCAAAGAACCCCTACCACCGGGTTTATCGGGGAACTGCGAGAAGAAAGAGCGTATCAGTCTGGGGGCATGAAGATCACAACTGCGCACCCACGACCGCTCCTCCGGGCCATACCCCTTCCAGTGCACCAAAAATGACAGCCGACCCCGAACCATCTTGGAGTCAAGAATCCTTTCAACAACAAACTCCCTCTGGCCACGTATCAGAAGAGGAGAAGGTCTTCCACTGGAAGAAGGATTACTAATTGCCCGTTTTAAAAGGGAACAATGAAATGTTTTATTGATACCCAAAGAACGGGGCAGATCTAACTGAAATGCCACCGGATTGATAACCCTGGTGATCTCATAAGGGCCGATGAACCGGGGGCCTAACTTATGAGATGGCTGTCTCAACTTCAAATTCTTGGTAGACAACCAGACGAAGTCTCCTAATTTGAAGCTGCAGGGTCTTTTCCGCTTATCAAAACCCCTTTGGTCACTAATGACACAGACACAAGGGCTTTCTTCACTTTCCTCCAAATACCTCTAAGGACCGAAACCACAGAGGAACCACCAGGCGTGGAGTCCAGGGGGTCAAAGAATTGGCCTTAGGATGATGCCCATACACACAAAGGAAGGGAGAGATCCCTGTAGCAGAGTGAGCCGCGTTGTTATAGGCAAACTCCGCCATGGACAGATGAGCAACCCAGTCAGTCTGACACTTGGAGACATAACACCTGAGGAACTGCTCCAAGGACTGGTTCACCCTTTCAGTCTGCCCATTAGACTGCGGATGGTAGCCTGACGACAAGCTGACACAAATCTGGAGATCGGAACAAAATGCCCTCCAGAATTTGGCCACAAACTGGGATCCGCGGTCAGAGACCACATCAAGTGGCAACCCGTGGAGACACACAACATGCAGCATAAATAATTCAGACAGGCGTCTGGCCGATGGCAGCCCAACCAGTGGAACGAAGTGCGCCATCTTCGAAAACCTGTCAACGACAACCCAGATGGCTGTCATCCCCGAGGATTTGGGCAAGTCCACCACAAAATCCATTGAAATGTGGGTCCATGGCTTAGATGGAATAGAGAGTGGATGTAATGGGCCAACAGGAACCCCTCTAGGAGTCTTATTTCGGGCACAGATGTCACATGCCCGAACCCACTGATCCACATCCTTAGCCACCGGGTGCCACCACACCGCCCTAGATAGCAACTCCCGAGTTCTGGCAATACCCGTGTGACCTGCCGACTTCTTGGCATGGAATTCCAGGAACACTCGCTGTCTTGACCTAGGAGGCACAAACAAAAGACCTACCGGAAGGTCTGGAGGAGCCTGCTCCTGTGCTCTAAGGACTAATGACAAGAGGTCCTGGGTAATGCCCACTTTAATACATGATGGGGACACAATGGGCAACGGCTCCTCGGTGATCTCCTGGATTGGAGCAAAACTCCGCGAGAGCGCATCAGCCTTGATGATTTTTGACCCAGGGCGATATGTTATCGAAAAATTAAAGCGAGCAAAAAACAAAGCCCATCGTGCCTGCCTGGCATTGAGACGCTTCGCTGACTCTAAATATGCCAGATTCTTATGGTCGGTGAGAATTGAGACCACAAACTTAGCCCCCTCAAGCCAGTGTCTCCACTCCTCGAGTGCATCCTTAATAGCCAACAATTCCCGGTTACCCACGTCATAATTCATCTCGGCAGGCGAAAATTTACAGGAAAAGTAAGCACAGGGATGAAGGCGATTATCAGACACTCCCATCTGAGAGAGCACTGCCCCAATACCCATCTCAGAGGCATCCACCTCCACCACAAAAGGACGCTCTGGATCTGGGTGTCGCAGCACCTTGGCCGAGACAAATGCCCTTTTGAGACGGGCAAAAGCCGCTTTAGCCTCACAAGACCAGTGAGCAACATCCGCCCCTTTCTTAGTGAGTGCCACCAAGGGCGCCACTATAGACGAAAATCCAGCGATAAATCGTCTATAAAAATTCGCAAAGCCCAGGAAACGCTGAAGCACCTTCAAACTAGTGGGCTGCACCCAATCCAGGACTGCCTGTACCTTGGAACCCTCCATTTGGAAACCTTCTGGGGAGATAATATATCCTAGAAATGCAATTTGCTGAACTTCAAATTCGCACTTCTCCAGCTTCGCCCCAAGCCGGTGGTCTCTGAGTTTCTGGAGGACTAAGCGTACATGCTTCCGATGTTCCTCCAGGGAATGGGAGAAGATTAGGATGTCATCTAAGTAAACAACTAAGAATCTATCCAAATATTCCCTGAGTACATCGTTCATGAAATCCTGGAAGACTGCCGGGGCATTACAGAGCCCAAAAGGCATCACCAAATATTCATAATGCCCTGAGTGGGTATTAAAGGCAGCCTTCCATTCATCCCCCTCTCTTATTCGGATTAGATTGTACGCCCCGCGTAGGTCAATCTTAGAAAAAATGGTGGCAGTACGAAGCTGGTCAAACAAGACCGAAATGAGAGGCAGTGGGTATGAGTTTTTAATCGTGATACGGTTCAATTCCCTGAAGTCGATGCAGGGTCGCAACGAACCGTCCTTTTTACCCACGAAGAAGAACCCCGACCCAACTGGAGACTGTGAAGGTCTGATAAATCCCTTAGCCAAGTTCTCCTGAATGTACTCTGCCATAGCCTGAGTCTCAGGACGTGACAGGGAGTACAACCTGCTCTTGGGAAGCTTAGCATTCGGCAACAAATCAATGGCACAGTCATAGGGGCGATGGGGAGGTAGTACCTCTGCAACTTTTTTGGAGAACACGTCCGCAAAATCTGCATAACACCCTGGCAATCCTGGCAAACTTAGCTGCGAGAGCCTGACTGGAAGGCTCAAGCAACTCCTGAAACAATCAGTACCCCAACTAAGAATCTCCCCAGAGACCCAGTCAAATTGAGGATTGTGGGCCCTTAACCAGGGTAACCCCAACACCAATGGGGCAAAAGTACAGACAGTCACATAAAAGGACAATTTTTCAGAGTGTGTGGCTCCAATAAACAAAGAAATCTGGCTAGTGCAAGAGGTAATTTTACCTTGGGATAATGGTTCCCCATTTAACCCACAAATCTCAATTTCCAATGCCAAGGGTACTAAGGGAACAGAGTGTTTCAGGGCAAATTGGCGGTCCATAAAAAACCCCGTCGGCCCCACTGTCCACAAAGGCCTCAGTCTTGACAGTTTGACCGAGGATCTTTAAGGTCACCGGAATGATAAAAGTCTTCTTGGGAAATTCTGACTTCTGGCCTGACAGGATATTTCCCATCACCCTCAGGCCCTGAAGTTTTCCGGCTTTTCTGGGCATGATACTACCACATGACCTTTATTCCCACAGTACAAACACAACCCCTGCTGTCTCCTCCGCGTCTTCTCACGCGAGGAGAGGCGGGTTGCCCCAATCTGCATAGGCTCCTCGGAAAATTCCTCAGAGTCTGAGGTTCCCTTGGGAAAGAAGGAAACCTCGGTCTCCCTTTCAAGCCTACGCTCTCTCAGCCGTCTATCCACCCGGATGGATAACTGCATGAGCTGATCCAAGCTATCAGGCAAGATATATTGTACCAGTTGGTCTTTTATCTGGTTAGAAAGACCTCTTCGGTACTGGTGTCTCAGGGCTGGGTCATTCCACTGGGTATCATGGGCCAACCTCCGAAACTCCGTACAGTAAACCTCAACTGGCCTTCGCCCTTGCTTAAGGATCGAAATCGGAGCCTCGGCTGAGGCCGTCTTGTCAGGGTCATCATACAACATGCCCAGTGCCGTAAAAAAAGCATCAACACTTTTAAGCGACGGACAGTCAGGCTGCAACCCATATGCCCAGACCTGTGGGTCTCCTTGTAGCAAGGAAATCACTATGCCCACCCGCTGAATCTCCGACCCAGAAGACTGAGGCCTAAGCTGGAAGTATAGCTTGCAGCTCTCCTTGAAACAAAAGAACTGCGAGCGATCTCCAGAAAAACGATCCGGGAGATTTACTTTCGGCTCCTTAACCCCTGAAGGTGCTGCTGCTGCGGGAGCTCCGCCAGCGGCCTGGGAGATGTGCATTTTAATGGATAAATCATTAAATTGTCGAGTCAGGACCTGCACCTGATCGACCACCTGTTGCAACGTATTTTGAGGGGTATGCTCCATATTCCCACAAAATTTCAACAGGAGTATTAGGCTGCTGAATATGTTATGCACACCAGTGCCTGCAGGAATGTACTGGTGTCTGAACTGTTATGCACACCAGTGCCTGCAGGAATGTACTGGTGTCTGAACTGTTATGCACACCAGTGCCTGCAGGAATGCACTGGTGTCTGAACGGATAGGGATGCAAAACAAATGAACTCACAGACAGACTGGGGAATATGACATTACGTACACAGAAGGTGATAGGGTAACAAAATAAACACAAAGTGAACAGAGAAGCCCAAAGGCTAAGAAACTGGGTGTCTCCCTAGTATTAGGAATGCTCAGATGGAAAAAGCAAGATGTTGTGTTTTAATACGTAGAGAACCCGAAATGCTGTTGCTAAGGGCAACAGCAAAACCCTAAAGGGTTACCAACGGGTGTGGCAGTAAACTCCTTGGTCAGAGATGGAATGATAGACACAAGGAGAGTCTCCACAATCCTAATCCTCACTTGCAGTGCACAGGTTCAGCTTACTGCCACTAAACTGACACCTGAACACCTTTGCACAGTGAGAAAGGATTTAGGCAGGCAAGTCTGAGAATACAGCCGCAAACTTGCTAAGTTCACAGAGTAGCAAAAGAACCCCAGCAAGTTAAACGACTGACTCCAGTTTTACTGCTAGGTCTGGATTGGCAGAGTGTAGTACCAAACCCCAAGGCCTATTTGCAGTAAGCAACAACAAATACAAAGCTACACAGTACTGGCTAACTTTCAGGAACTGACTAACCAACAAAGACTCAGCAGCATCTGCTCAACCTGAGAAGAGGCCTTACACAGCAGGTGCTGTCCACGCCCCACTCAGACCCCACACCTGGTGCCTGTTAACATCCGAGGGCGCTGGGACCCAGGACAGCCGCGCCGGACATCGTAGAGCGTGAAGAGCTGGAACCCCAGGGATTGGAGGACTGAAAGGCGCCAAGGAAGGAGGAGGGGATGTCTTAAAAAGCTGAGGCGGCTGTGGAGCGCGGGAAAAAGAAGGGAACAGACCGGACTGAGGTGCGGGCGTAAGGGGAACCGCTGAGGACGAGCAGACGGAGCCGCCGTGGTGAGCACCTGTCAGAAGGAAGGAGAGTGCGCCCCGCCGCCAGACACACTGCCACTGGCCATCACCGCAGGGAAGACTGGGCGGAGGTGCGCGCGGAGGAAGGACGGCTGCGGGCAGAGAGACGGAGTCGCCGCAGGGAGCGTCTGTCGGGGCAAGAGATCCGCATCAGCGCTAAGCCTCCCGTCATCACCGGCTTACCACAGCGGAGAAGCAGCAAGGCCAGCGGGAGAGGGGACACGTAGCAGAGTGCGCGCAGCCGTGTCAGCACAAGTAAGTGGGGAAAGCACTGTCCTCACACAGATAACCTACCTATAAACCTGTGTCCAGTCATCCCTCACTTCAGCAGGGCCGTAACAAGAGGGAAGCTCCCACTGGCAGTGTCCCCTGGGTGAGAAGGGGGACGCCCCTGACCCCAAAGAACTAATAAAGATTTATTTCAAACCTCAGCCAAAACTGTTGCTTCTCCCCACCAGTGTATGAATACAGAGGCATGTAACCCCTTTCTGTGGATACAAATACGGTTAGTACCGTTAACCATTGCTGCTATGTGATATTACCGACAGTTAGTTCCGCACACTGTCCTCTGAATATTTGCCTTACGTCCACTGACGTCTCCCAGTATTTCTCTATTAGAATGCAAGTAAGCTCTCAACAGGAGACATTTACACAGAACGCCAAATGAGGCGCAGAAACTGAATGTCAGTGTTTGAGGTGCAGCGCCATCCTATGGACAGTGTAGGAACAGTATCCAACTTACTATCAGGACATTTATTACCCTATATTATCGTGACATGCTGAATGAATACTGTTGCATGTAATGTGTTTGTTTGTTTGACCAGGTTATTGTTGTGCCTTGGAGCTATATACGAGTCGTGGCAAATGTTATAGACAGGGAAAGACTCTGGGTATTGTAGTCATATTCAGCCTATGCAACTGTGTTTGATTAGAATTGAATTATAGCGGTTACTGACTCTTCCAGTTCAATAAATGGTTGCCACCGTCTCCATGTGTAGTGATCCTTGAGCATATTGTGTTTGGGTTGTCCTTCCGACGTTCTCCTGGTCCTTCTGCCCCCAGCCTTACAGGTGACGGAAAGAATAGTCGCTGACCTCGACATCTTTGAAGAGTGGATACGGCCGACCACGAAAACGACAGAGTTCCAGGTACAAACCCACTTATTAGCGATATTACACACACACTTCCATAATCCTCATCCTGATCCTGTTTAGATGGGGGCTTCAGTTAAAATAAAATTGGTGACAATAATTCAGATGGTGAATTGACCCTCAGCACCCATTCAGAATATTGATTGGAGAGTTCTCTCAGCACAATTGCAGTCACAATGGGCAGATGTACTAAGCCTTGTAGAGAGATAAGGTGGAGAGAGATAAACCTCCTAGCTCAAACACAACCTGTAACATTGCAGTTAGGAGCTGACTGACTGGTATTTTATCTTTCTCCACTTTATCACTCTCCAAGGGTCAGTACATGTCAGTCACTCAATGGGGGAGATGTATTATGTGCCACACATCATGCTGCTGTAGCGCTTCCTGCATAGCACCTCTGTCATGTAGCACACACCGCTGCAGTCATACATGGGGAGAAGCTCACATAATGGTCGGAAATCAATTTATTATTGTGCCCGATCTCCCTTGTCGAAGTCGAAAAATATTGCAGTACACACATCACGTACAAACTACACACAGATGGCCTCCGTGCGCGTACTTGTTCTGCCGTGCGTGCACATATTCGCAATTTGCGTATGGTCGCTCCCACGGTCCTGCGTATTAGCGCGTGGTATGAGTAATTATGGTAGTGTTTGTAATCGCATGGAAAAGCCATAAAAACACATTACATATTTAATCCAAAAAGTGCACAATGTACACATAGTCTCCCTGCACCGCACCAGTGATTTATACATGTTTAAATGGTACAGCAACAAAGGGATTCACCTTTACAGGATAGGAGGGGACAGAAATAGGTTATAAGGTCGTGTTTGGTATCTTAGGTGTGCGCAGGGGGGGTGCCTGGTGCGCACAGGCACCCCCTAATGTCTGGCACCCCGATCTCACATGCCTGATGCAGCGATCGCCGAGCAGGCTGATTACTGTCCCCTCTGCACTGCACCCTGACAGGACTGCATTACTGACCAGATGCCTGGGTTAATCAAGGGTGCCACTGCCACCGGCTTTCAAACTCTCGGCTCCACCTCCATGTACAAAAACAGCGAGATGTGATTACGTCATGCTGCTCGCATGACCACCCGTCACACCCGCCACATGCCCACCTCTCTCCTTCTATGCTATGCCAACGCCAGCCACTGATGAGGCTCAGCATGCAGCTAGCGTTCCTCTTAGGAAGACAAATTCAATACTGGCAGGCGGTCGGCAGCAGCATTGACACGTAACACGTTTTTCCAGCAGCAGCAGTAGTACTAGTCTGTGACTGTCAGTGTCAGTGAGTGAGTGACTTGTAAGTAAGCTGCTGCAGTTTGCAGAGAAAAGTGAGGGGGAGCCAGACCAGGCTGAGGAGGAGCAGGGGTGTTTGTTTGGTGCACACCACAACATCTGACAATGTATCTGCTTTATTAGGATTGGTACCAGGGTGGATATTTTATATTGCGTTGGCCGTCAATAGATGGTGCTAAACACACCCAAAAGGCGGTGCTAGACACACCCCTCCGACGGTGCACCCCCTAATAAAATGTGCTGCGCATGCCTATGTTTGGTATCCAGCTGTAGGGTATTTTTAGAGCAATATTCCGGTGTTGGTTTGCAGAAGATCGCACGCTCCTGTAAAGAGTTATATGCAGGAGCAGGATATTAATATTTACTGTATTCACTGTACACTTGATATGCTGGTGGGAACCCAGAGGATAACATCTGCAACTGCACCTGGACCAGACATCGCCCACCTATTCAAACTGACCTATGACTTCTCCTGTACTGTAAATGACCATCCCTGTGTCCAATGGACAAAGAGATTACAGTCTCCATTGTGTTAGGTTTTGGACAAATGTAATAAAAAGCCAGCTACAAGCCAGGTCACTCTCACAGACTCTGAAGGTCATCTACCTTTATGACTGAGGACCGGACCGGGAAGCGCAGGCGAAACCAAACGTATGTACCATTGACTGTAGCCATTTTCTTATTGTATTGTATTGTTGTTATTGTAACTCCCTGCTAGTAAAGAACCGTTGGTGGGTCAGATCCCAACATAGTCTTTTAAATACAAATTGGTGTCGTGTCTCTCTTTCCCTGCTAGTGTTATATAAGTGAAATCCAGTCACACGTGTAGCTGCATAGTGCTCACGGCGTGTCTTTGTGTGTGTGTACATTGTACGACCATCGCGGCGTTTGTACGCAAAGTGCGTACACGGTACGGGGCTTTGTACGCAAACTGTGTAAAAAGTACGTAGGCTAAGGATTGATTACAGCGGCCGCAGCAGCTTCATTTTAAAGTGTATTGAATGTCTTTTTAAAGTGTTGCTTTTAGTCCTGTAAGTAAATCAACATTTACACCCTTCTAAAGTAACGGGAGATATATTCAATTGAACCCCGTTATTGCACTGAGCGCACCCATAGAAGTTGGGTTTAGCCATGTAAAGCACTGGGCGCGATCGCTAAAAGTGCTGTTTTGGCACCCAAATGGGTCACTTTTTCACGCATTTCAGCTCGCCACCCCTGGGTGAGGATGCGAGCTGAAATGGAGACCCGGCAGCCATCTCACCCAAACAAAGCTACAATTGAAAAGCTCAGTGTTGTTACCATCTAGTGGCTGCCGGTAAGAAACATGAAATCACGCCCAATATGTGCTAATACCACTTCTGCATAATACTGTTTCATTCATCTAACCCAAAGTGCCAAATGAGCTGAACTTCAAAAGTGTGCAACCAGGAGAATCATAGACAGTACACTTATGTTCTCTACCGGAGGGTTCTGGCGACTCACAATTTTTCAGGTAGTCCCCCCGACTTCCAGGTGTGTGGGTGGATCTCCTGCATCCCACTTCCGAGTAAAGTAGACAAGATAGGGTAATAATACCAGGAATCACTGATCTGTAGACAGAGGTTGGGTTAATAGACATGAGTGTGGTATGCGTGACCGCCGGTCAGCATACCAACGTCGGGATCCCGGCAGCGGAATCCCGGCGGGGGGTGGCGAGTGCAGCGAGCCCCTTGCGGGCTTGCTGCGCAGCAGGCTCAATGGCGACCTGCAGTTGCCTCGGGTTCTATTACTACTCTATGGGTGTCGTGGACACCCAGGAGTGGTTATAGTCCCTGTTGGTCGGAATGCCGACCGTCAGGGCCGTAACTACGTGTGTGCCAAGGGGGCTTGGCACACAGCACAGTTGCCCTGGGGGCGCAACGGCCAGCGGCATGTAATGAGTCAAATTGACTCATTACATGCCGCCTCTGTGTGCGCCGTGCGCCGCGCTGGAGGAGAGAGACCAGCGCCGGGTTCAAGGAGGAGGAGGGAGGGGGAGCAGTGAGCCGCAGCAGCGCTATTTGATTGGTAGTAAGCGCCGCTGCAGCATCCCCCTCTCCTTCTGTATTGGCTGCCCGGCGCTGCTATGGATGCTGGGATGCGGTTCCTTCATCCCAGCATCCACAGCAGCGCCAGGCAACCAATACAGAAGGAGAGGGGGATGCTGCAGCGGCGCTTACTACCAATCAAATAGCGCTGCTGCGGCTCCCTGCTCCCCCTCCCTCCTCCTCATTCTCACCTCACACAGCCTGCACCGAGAGGGAGCTGCACGAGGAGCCTGTCAGCGGGGAGAAGGTAAGTATGTCTCTCTCTCTCTCTCTCTCTCTCTCTCTCTCTCTCTTTCTCTCTCTCTCTCTCTCTCTCTCTCTTTCTCTCTCTCTCTCTCTCTCTCTCAGGGGGACACCGTCTGCCGCAATGTGTAAAAAGGGGTCCTGGCTGCCGCAATGTATAAAAAGGGGGTCTGGCTGCCGCAATGTGTAAAATGGGGTCCTGGCTGCCGCAATGTGTAAAAAGGGGGACTGGCTGCCGCAATGTGTAAAGAGGGGGACTGGCTGCCGTAATGTGTAAAAAGGGGGGGTCCTGGCTGCCGCAATGTGTAAAATGGGGTCCTGGCTGCCGCAATGTGTAAAATGGGGTCCTGGCTGCCGCAATGTGTAAAAAGGGGGACTGGCTGCCACAATGTATAAAAAGGGGTCTGGCTGCCGCAATGTGTAAAAAGGGTGCCTGGCTGCCGCAATGTGTAAAGAGGGGGCCTGGCTGCCGCAATGTGTAAAGAGGGAGACTGGCTGCCGTAATGTGTAAAAAGGGGGACGCTGTCTGCTGTAATGTATAAAAGGGGCTCTACCTGGTGTAGTGGCGCTACTGTGCAGCGTAATTTGAATAATGTAGACTACTGTGCACCGTAGTATGAATTGCTGTTATTTTGTGGCCACACCCCTTCCCCGTGAAGCCACGCCCCTATAAATTTTTCACGCGCCGGCGGCGCGCACTGCCCCTGTCTTACATGGGGGTGCGCCACTGTCATTTCTTGCACACAGCGCTAAAATGGCTAGTTACGGCACTGCCGACCGTTGCATAATTTTAGCTCCGTCCCCGCATCACGGACTCCCAATTCACAGCATTGTGCCATGGCAGGGGTAATGATAGTCTGGCCCTGCCCCTGGAGTGGTAGTCTGCATCTCATCTATGGGCTTCTCCCAGAGAAGAGAAAGATACATTTGGCAAGTATAATAGATAGCCTTAGAGCAGGCATGTCCAAACTGCGGCCCTCCAGCTGTTGTGAAACTACATATCTTAGCATGCCCTGACACAGTTTTGCTGTCAGATAATGCTAAAGCTGTGTCAGGGCATGCTGGGATGTGTAGTTTCTCAACAGCTGGAGGGCCGCAGTTTGGACATGTCTGCCTTAGAGACTGAGGATCTGGCAAATAGCAGAGGTCTCTGTATCCAACCGTCCTGTTCTGACATTTGCGGCCAGATTCAATTACACCTGGGCCCTCATTCCGAGTTCGCTCGCTAGCTGCTTTTAGCAGCATTGCACACACTAAGCCGCCGCCCTCTGGGAGTGTATCTTAGCTTAGCAGAATTGCGAACGAAAGGTTAGCAGAATTGCGAATAGAAATTTCTTAGCAGTTTCTGAGTAGCTCGACACTTACTCTGCCACTGCGATCAGTTTAGTCAGTTTCGTTCCTGGTTTGACGTCACAAACACACCCAGCGTTCGCCCAAGCACTCCCCCGTTTCTCCAGCCACTCCCGCGTTTTTCCCAGAAACGGCAGCGTTTTTTCACACACACCCATAAAACGGCCAGTTTCCGCCCAGAAACACCCACTTCCTGTCAATCACACTCCGATCACCAGAACGAAGAAAAATTGCGCAGTAAGCGACTAATCGCAATATAGAGAAAATCGGCAACGAGCAAACAACTCGGAATGAGGGCCCTGGTGTATACCACAGGCTTGTAGCTCTCGGGTAAGTACAGTACTGTTGGTAAGCAATTGCAGCATTTGGTAACTGTAGTCTGTGATATAAGGTAAGTAGGCTTTCTGTCCTTTTTGTGATACCCTGCAGTTGTGAAGTATCACTTAAAGACCTGTGCCACCCACAGATAATGTGCTGTCATCACAAACTATTAATTTACAGGTGATTCCAATGACAACCATTTCATTGTCAGTGAGATCCTACAAAAATTAGACCATTTTGGAAAAGGGCATAGAGGCCAACGCCATTTTAAACAAAGTTGATTAAAAAAACAAAAGAGCAACTGGAGGGGTGACAGTTGGAACAGATGACAGGAGAGCTGGGGGCGCCACTGAGCAGTGTGACACAGATAAAGAGATAAGAAGCTGAGAGAGACTGCTACAAGCATACTTTCTGAGACTTACTGAAGTGAGAGCTGTACTTACCTTTTGGAGGGGACGTACCATCCTGACTCAGTATACTACAGTACATTGGTGAAATAAAACCATTTATATGTCCATAAGAATCCTTTGTGAATAGACATATGCTTATATACAATGTTGCTATTTGACTACTAGTTGTGATCACACTTTTAACACACACACACACACACACACACACACACACACACACACACACACACACACACATCACATCATTTAGTGAGTCTTCATCAGATTTCCTAGCATTTGGGTCATTGTTTTTTTGGGCTAAAGGATCTTCCATTACTTAATAGGCAATTCTTATAGTGCTAGCGGAATACATATTACTGTATGTTTGGTTTATGTGACTCTTCAGCTTTTGTGTATATAGAATATGATTTAAAGAAACATTGGGGTAAATTTACTAACATTCGTATTTTCCCGTTTCAGGTCAAAGTTCAATCACGAATGACATCGAAAGTGTAAAACTGCAACTTTTTGAATTTGTTACGACGGATTTACTAAGCTGCCGTATTCGGGTTTTTCTTTTGTTCCGATGTCGATGTCATTCGTGTTTTATTTTTTATTTTTACGGCAGTGATTAGCAAAACACTGCCGACTTTTTTACAATGAATCTCGGCCGGATCTGTGTGATCCGTGCTGGGGTTCATTTTTTTTTTTTTTTTAAATTAAACACTGTAAAATCCTTAAAAAAAATTGCGTGGGGTCCCCCCTCCTAAGCATAACCAGCCTCGGGCTCTTTGAGCCGATCCTGGTTGCAGAAATATGGGGAAAAAATTGACAGGAGTTCCCCCATATTTAAGCAACCAGCATCGGGCTCTGCGCCTGGTCCTGGTTCCAAAAATACGGGGGACAAAAAGAGTAGGGGTCCCCCGTATTTTTAAAACCAGCACCGGGCTCCACTAGCTGGACAGATAATGCCACAGCCGGGGGTCACTTTGATATAGTGCCCTGCGGCCGTGGCATCAAAAATCCAACTAGTCACCCCTGGCCGGGGTACCCTGGGGGAGTGGGGACCCCTTCAATCAAGGGGTCCCCCCCCCAGCCACCCAAGGGCCAGGGGTGAAGCCCGAGGCTGTCCCCCCCCATCCAATGGGCTGCGGATGGGGAGGCTGATAGCCTTTTGTGATAATGAAAAGATATTGTTTTTAGTAGCAGTACTACAAGGCCCAGCAAGCCTCCCCCGCATGCTGGTACTTGGAGAACCACAAGTACCAGCATGCGACGGAAAAACGGGCCCGCTGGTACCTGTAGTACTACTACTAAAAAAATACCCAAAAAAAGACAAGACACACACACCGTGAAAGTAAAGATTTATTACATACATGCACACAAACATACATACATACTTACCTTATGTTCACACGCAGGTCGGTCCTCTTCTCCAGTAGAATCCAATTCTACTCACCAGATCGCGGGTCCCAGGGTCCTCGGGGCATCCATTTGTAATCCACGTACTTGCATAAAATAAGAAAACGGAAAGCCGAGCCACGAACTGAAAGGGGCCCCATGTTTTCACATGGGACTCCTTTCCCCGAATGCCAGAAACCCACTCTGACTGATGTCTAAGTGGGTTTCTTCAGCCAATCAGGGAGTGCTACGTTGTAGCACTCTCCTGATCGGCTGTGTGCTCCTGTACTGAGTGACAGGCGGCACACGGCAGTGTTACAATGTAGCGCCTATGCGCTCCATTGTAACCAATGGTGGGAACTTTCTGCTCAGCGGTGACGTCACTTTAGGTCAACCGCAGGGACCCGCGATCTGGTGAGTAGAATTTATTCAACAGGTACCCCTTGGATTCTACTGGAGAAGAGGACCGACCTGCGTGTGAACATAAGGTAAGTATGTATGTATGTTTGTGTGCATGTATGTAATAAATCTTTACTTTCACGGTGTGTGTGTCTTGTCTTTTTTTGGGTATTTTTTTAGTAGTAGTACTACAGGTACCAGCGGGCCCGTTTTTCCGTCGCATGCTGGTACTTGTGGTTCTCCAAGTACCAGCATGCGGGGGAGGCTTGCTGGGCCTTGTAGTACTGCTACTAAAAACAATATCTTTTCATTATCACAAAAGGCTATCAGCCTCCCCATCCGCAGCCCATTGGATGGGGGGGACAGCCTCGGGCTTCACCCCTGGCCCTTGGGTGGCTGGGGGGGGGGGACCCCTTGATTGAAGGGGTCCCCACTCCCCCAGGGTACCCCGGCCAGGGGTGACGAGTTGGATTTTTGATGCCACGGCCGCAGGGCACTATATCAAAGTGACCCCCGGCTGTGGCATTATCTGTCCAGCTAGTGGAGCCCGGTGCTGGTTTTAAAAATACGGGGGACCCCTACTCTTTTTGTCCCCCGTATTTTTGGAACCAGGACCAGGCGCAGAGCCCGATGCTGGTTGCTTAAATATGGGGGAACCCCTGTCAATTTTTTCCCCATATTTCTGCAACCAGGATCGGCTCAAAGAGCCCGAGGCTGGTTATGCTTAGGAGGGGGGACCCCACGCAATTTTTTTTAATAAAATAACAACTTTCCCACCCCTTCCCACTGATATACATGCACGGATCTCATGGATCCCTGCATGCCTATCCAATCACGGAAAAAAAAAGCAGGTCTGTTTTTTTTTAGCACTTTTTTACGAGTTGTAATTTTTCACGGCAGTGTTTGTTTTTTTTTTGCTTTGCACTTCTTAGTAAATTACCGAGATTCATACTTAAACAGCCGCGTTTTGACCGATGGTGTATTCATTCGTAATTTTTTTCTTGGACTTGCAAAAAATTACGAATGCCCTCATCACTGCCGTGATTATTGCTTAGTAAATTACCGAGATGACACTTTGATGAAAAAACGGCATCTCGGTCAAAATCGGGAGCTTAGTAAATTTACCCCATTGTGTACTTTTATAGTGATAGTCCATTAGGGATAAAGTTACCACAGTAGACTGCATTATGGGCCAGATGTACTAAGCCTTGAAAAGTGATAAATATCACGGTGATAAAGTACTAGCCAACCGGCTCCTGACTGTCATTTTCCAAACACAGCCAGTGACATGGTAGTTAGGAGCTGATTGGCTGGCAGTTTACCACTGTGAAATTTATCACTTTTCAGGCTTAGTACATCTCCCCCTCTATTTGTTGTGAACCTAGAGCCTTATTCAGAGATGAACGCAGATGGCTGCATACACAGCCAGATCTGCGTTCATCTCCGTACATGCTGGGGGCCGCCGAGCACAGGGCAAGGCTGCTCAGCATGTGTAAGGCTGCCCTCTGATGCGTCTGCAATCTAATTGCAGAGACATCGGATCTAAGGTTGACCCCAGGCAGCGCAGCCTGACTGCGCTGTCAGGGGGTCAGCGGCCACGTGTGACATCATGCAGCCACCCCGAAAACGCTCCTGGAACACACCCCCATTTACCTGGACCAACCCCCCCCCCCCCCAATGCCACGTCGCTGCCCCATTGCTGTCAATCACATTGCGGCTGCATCCTTGCGCGCCGCAACAGCAGCAGGGTCTGAATGACCCCCCTAATGTACCTGTTAATATAATTTCATTTATCACAACCATTTTGCTACCCCATTCCAGTTCTCACCTGGGGTCATTTAAATTAAATGTTCTATTTTTGTGCATGCTTACATGGTTGTGCATTTACTGTGTCTGGTGGAGAACCCAGGTTGCCTCTCTGTTGGGACGTGATCTGAGTTGGAAGTTGCCACTGAACAAAGAAACCAGAAGGTTAATCTATCATGGAGGTAACTCCAATTTGCACCCAATCCACACCATCCATATCATCTC
The DNA here is from genome assembly GCF_028390025.1 of Pseudophryne corroboree. Taxonomy (NCBI): domain Eukaryota; kingdom Metazoa; phylum Chordata; class Amphibia; order Anura; family Myobatrachidae; genus Pseudophryne; species Pseudophryne corroboree. The sequence goes on from NC_086449.1 coordinate 573,979,945, forward strand.
CTCCTAAAGTACGAACAGAAATTTCTGCCCTTACCGCAGCTGCCACAAGCACATTAAGCTGTAGCACTGGGCATTAAACCCAGAATCTATCAGTTACCTTGCGAGTGAATGGCCTTGTAATTAAATAGTTCTAAACATTAAAGCCTGGAGCTACAAGCCTGTGGCAAACACAGCATCTGATTGAATAGATCCTTTAAGAAGTGATCCTATTCAAATATATTAGTATATTTATTATTTATATACTGTTAAAGAGACCTGGCATGTGCAGGGTCACCTCAGTCTGCTTGTTGCTCTGCTCCCTATCCTGACACCTGGTGTATTCCCACCCCAACTCCCTCTCTGTCCACTACTCCATCCTGTTCTCCCCTTGTTCTGTACTGTCATACCCCCACTCTGTCCCACTCTACTCCCTGCTCCATCTCACCACCCCTGAAGTTGTACCTTATTAAGCATTCTTGGAGGGTTCCTCCCCAGCTAAGGTCTACCCTAGCAGTGGGAGCTATTGGAGGGGCAACACATGCACTGCAGCTTCCACTGTGCATGCATGTTGAAGCCCAGACAGAAGTTAGGAGATAGTTATACAGAAGGGTCGACGTTTTACTAAAATTTGCATTAAAAATGACATCACATTGATTTTGTACCCAATATAATTTTACTGTGTTTAATGTTAAAGTAATAGTTGCAATTCTACTTGTATCTTGGTTTCTATATTTCCATAGATATATATATTTTTTTAGAGGCGGCGTCTCTGAGCAATGTGCTTATAAGCAGAAAGATAGACCAACGCAGAATGAGTCATCAATCCCAGGAGAAAGGGGAGGTACCACCGAAATGTCACACAGACCTTCCAGCATCTCAATGAGAAAATAATGAAGAACTTCGGCTTCCTCACAAACTGTGAGGTATATTCCAGAAATAGGTAAATGTGTCAAAGAAAATCAGAGCACTGCTCAGTTTTCATTCTAACACACCAGATATGCCTGTCTCACTGCTCACCCAGGAAAGGAGCTGTCACACTATGCAAACAAGGAGTAATCTGTGGTGCTCTCACATTAAATCATCGGCTGGCTAGGATCCTCGGGAGGCATTTGATATACCGGCTGTCGGGATCCCGCCGCTCAGCATACTGGCGCCGGGTTCCCGACAGCCTGTATCCCCACAACTATTCTACCTCTTGGGGGGTCCACAACACCACTGGAGGGAGAATAAATAGCATGGCGTGCCACCGTGCCCGCAGCCTGGCGAGTGCAGTGAGCCCGCAAGGGGCTATTTTGCGCTCACCCCGCTGCTGGCATGCCAGCGCCGGAATACTAGGCGCCAGGATCCCGAGCGTCGGCATAACATAGTAGACCCTAGATTCTCTTTGTAAGCCACTGTTTGCTTGGTGTGTGGTGGTAGTGGTTGCGTATATCACCATGAAACCTATACCCTCAGGGAAACCATTCAGCTGTAGCTCAGTCTCTATCACCTCAGGCTTCAGTGGTGAGAGAGACTAATAACAGCAAAGTTTGTATAGTGCAGATACAGTAGAAAGAGCTGTGTAGAGTTAGGAGAAACTGATTTTGATGAAAATAAACATAGTCCATTTTTATTTACATTACCCAACTTTACTCTGCATCACTGTTCGTTAGTGTCATAAGGAGTCATTTTGATGGCGTAAGAGCTAACACTCTTCAGAAGTGGAACTGTTATTCAAACACTCTTGCTTCCCTGCCTCTACACAGATGTAGTCACTTCAGTACACTCACACTTTCCAGGTCCAGAAATTAGCAAATGCAGTCTCAAACTTCCCGGGTGACTCTGTGAGCAAGCACTCTCTTCCAGCATGCATGTCTAGTTAGCTATTGCTGTGCACTCTGCGTTACACTCCTGACCAACAGCAGCTCCTACATGTTTTGGGTAGAGGGACTGCTGCTACCCGTGCCCAGAGAGGAGGAAGCAAGGAGACAGCTGGGTTCCAACACCTGCGTAATGAATCTGGCAGGCACCAGGACTGGCGCAAGCGCACAAGCGACGGCTTAACTGCGCATGCGCAAAACCTTGGCTTCTATGAACTGCATCGGCTGCAGGACATAGAGGCCGGCTAGCAGGGGCGTTTTAAGAGAGGAGGAGGCCCGTGTTCAGCCTCCTCCGTCGGGCCCCCTCCTCTCTGCCCGGAGCGCCGTAGAGGGCTCAGACTCTACTGCGCATGCGCAGATCTTCGGGAAAATGGTGTGGCGGCCATTTTCCCTGAGATCTCTCTACTGCGCATGCTCAGAATGCCGTGAAAATGGCCGCTGGGCCATTTTCACTATGTTCTAGCGGCGCTACGGATGCAGGCGCTGGACTTTGGAGGGGTAAGTATTTTACAAATGGTTGCAGTGTGTGCGGTGGGGGGCCCCTCTGGACTCAGGGGCCCGTGTGTACCGCACACACTGCACCCATTATAGAAACGCCAGTGCCGGCTAGGGCTGATGATCAGTCAGGGAATGGTTTTCTACTGAAAGCATGATCTCTGCTAATTGCAGCCTTCTCTGGTAGTTCCAGAGGGAGGAAACACCTCCTAATAAGACTGCCTGTCCTGCGGGCGACTGGAAGGTAGTACTTCCAATAGGAAGTCACTGCCAGTCACAATGAAGGCAGTGCTGTCACAGACTGCAACTAACTCAGCTGATCTCACTGAGGTGGCGGATTTTACTGGGGGGGCTGCAGTCCTCAGCATACCCTCCAACATTTTACACATAAAAATCGGTACAAATTCGAAAAGGGGGCGTGGTTATAGGTAAAGGGGACGTGACCACACCCCTTTTTCTATACTTGGAAGTTTGGAGAGCCAAAAATCGGTACAGACCATAAAAAAAAGGTACTGTACCTGCCAAAAAGGTACAGTTGGAGGGTATGCCTCAACCCCAGGGCCGGTTCTTGCCCTTTTGGCACCCCGGGCGGGAAATATGGGCGTGGCTTCATACAGGGGGCGTGGTCAGTTACGCCCCCTGTACAGCAGAGTAGCACCGCTGAAAAAGAAAAAAAAATAATAATACTTACTATCCCCGCTCCCGACCGCTGCAGACCTCCGCCGGCGCCGCTCCTCTCCTCGGATCTGGCATAGACAGACACTAGAGGTCAATTATGACCCCTAGCGTCTGTGTCAGTCCCACAATGCTGTGCGGTGTGCAATGACGTCATCGCGCACCGCACAGCAAAGGTCCTCTCCACGAAGGGAAACTAGACGCGTAGCGTCTAGTTCCCTTTACAGCGGGGAACCAGCGGGGCGGCGGGGGGCACAGCAGTAGCGGATCTTGACATGTTGCGGCGCCCTCCGGATGGCGCCGGCGCCCTCCGGAAGGCGGCGCCCCAGGCAAAAGTCCTGCTTGCCCGTGGCAAGATCCGCTACTGCTCAACCCATAGGTATAATTTGCCACGGCTCTCACCAGCATCACGGCCCCTCTCTCTGTATTCTGGAGCCTCCCTCCCAGTGCTCCCACTCATAGCTCAGAAACAGCATAAATATAATTAGGCATTTATTAGACTTACACACATGAAAAATACTTTCTTTAAGAATCCATGCCCCACTGTTCCTCTGTTCATTCGTTGTTTTATCCATACAATCTTCTGCTCTTCAATGAAGAATATTTAGCCCATGGCAAACTGACAACAATTTTCTGGACCTTCTGGCCAAATCAGGGAGCATTTTCATTAATATGAAAACAAAGTTCTACTATAACAAATAAGCCTTACTTAACACCTCTAGGGGTAATGATAGACACAACTTTAACCATTAAACTCACACCTTGCTTAATAGTTTATGTTAGATGGTGTGGACTGCATAACCATTACGCAAAAGGCAGCCCATTGCAAATAAATCCATGACTTTACAGTAGTGACACATAAAGCACAGTTAGGCATTACATAAAGTGATATCTTACATAGTAACTCAGAATTACAAGGGTCATTTGCTGATGTAAACTTGGTTCAGTTAATGAATCTTTGTTTCATTGGTACCAGCAAAGTATTGAAAGTAGAGAGGTGCGGCGGGCACTTTTTGTGTTTTGGTTTTGGATCTATATCCACGCTCGTGTTTTGGATCTGGATTGGTTTTGCCAAAACCACCCTTTCGGGTTTTGGTTTCGGATCTGGATGATTATTGAAAAAACACAAAAACAGCTAAAATAACAGAATTTGGGGGTAATTTTGATCCTACGATATTATTAACCTTAGTAACATTCATTTCCACTCATTTTCAGTCTATTCTGAACACCTCACACCTCACAATATTGTTTTTAGGCCAAAAGGTTGCACCGAGGTAGCTGGATGACTAAGCTAAGCAACCCAAGTGGGCGGCACAAACACCTGGCCCATCTAGGAGTAGCACTACAGTGTCAGACAGGATGGCAGAGGCAGAACTCTGGGAGGCAACAGAGTCATCTGCCGCCGGGCTCCTGCTCTGAAAGGGGGCACCTCTCCTCCCATTCTGTGACACCACTGAATTAAGTTAATTAATAGCTGCCACTATCTCTTCGGTGGCCGACTTCCTCACTGGTCCCTGCACCTTACAAATCACACTCTCTCTATTATACTGAATATACACATTTTACAAGTGTCACACCCAGTATTAGAAACCACTACCTATTACACTGGAAGCAGACACCTTACTGATGAAACTGTTTCTCCTGTATAGGAAAAATGAGAATTTTAACTACTGTACATGAAGATACTTCTCTGACAATTACACGTAACTTCATATAGTTAAAATTCTCATGCTTACTCTACAGGAGCAAATAACTCCATCAGTAAAGTGTCTGCTGTTAGTGTAACAGGTCATGGGTTCTAATCCTGGGAATGACTGCTAAGAAATGTGTGATTCAAAATAAAAGACAATTCAATGTATAAATATAGTACAGGTTGAGTATCCCATATCCAAATATATCGAAATATGGAATATCGAAATACGGAATATTCTGAAATACGGAATTTTTTGAGTGAGAGCGCGATAGTGAAACCTTTGTTTTCTGATGGCTCAATGTACACAAACTTTGTTTAATACACAAAGTTATTAAAAGTATTGTATTAAATGACCTCCAGGCTGTGTGTAAGGTTATATGAAACATAAATGAATTGTGTGAATGTACACACACTTTGTTTAATGCACAAAGTTATTAAAAATATTGGCTAAAATGACCTTCAGGCTGTGTGTATAAGGTGTATATGTAACATAAATACATTCTGTGCTTAGACTTGGGTCCCATCACCATGATATCTCATTATGGCATGCAATTATTCCAAAATACAGAAAAATCCGATATCCAAAATACTTCTGGTCCCAAGCATTTTGGATAAGGGACACTCAACCTGTTTATACATTTTTTTCAGAACACTCCATAAACACACACACACACACACACACACACACTATATATATATATTAGTGATGTGCACCGAACATTTTTCGGGTTTTGTGTTTTGGTTTTGGATTCAGTTCCGCGGCCGTGTTTTTGATTCGGACGCGTTTTGGCAAAACCTCCTTGAAAATTTTTTGTCGGATTCGGGTGTGTTTTGGATTTGGGTGTTTTTTTAAAAAAAACCCTCAAAAACAGCTTAAATCATAGTATTTGGGGGTCATTTTGATCCCATAGTATTATTAACCTCAATAACCATAATTTCCACTCATTTCCAGTCTATTCTGAACACCTCACACCTCACAATATTATTTTAAGTCCTAAAATTTGCACCGAGGTTGCTGAATGACTAAGCTAAGCGACCCAAGTGGCCGACATAAACACCTGGCCCATCTAGGAGTGGCACTGCAGTGTCAGACAGGATGGCACTTCAAAAGATAGTCCCCAAACAGCACATGATGCAAAGAAAAAAAGAGGTGCACCAAGGTCGCTGTGTGACTAAGCTAAGCGACCCAAGTGGCCGACACAAATACCTGGCCCATCTAGGAGTGGCACTGCAGTGTCAGACAAGATGGCAGATTTAGAAAATAGTCCCCAAATAGCACATGATGCAAAGAAAAAAAGAGGTGCAATGAGGTAGCTGTGTGGCTAAGCTAAGCGACCCAAGTGGCCGTCACAAACACCTGGCCCATCTAGGAGTGGCACTGCAGTGTCAGACAGGATGGCACTTCAAAAAATAGTCCCCAAACAGCACATGATGCAAAAAAAAAAAAAGAGGTGCACCAAGGTCGCTGTGTGACTAAGCTAAGTGACCCAAGTGGCCGACACAAACACCTGGCCCATCTAGGAGTGGCACTGCAGTGTCAGACAGGATGGCAGATTTAAAAAATAGTCCCCAAACAGCACATGATGCAAAGAAAAAAAGAGTTGCACCAAGGTCGCTGGATGGCTAAGCTAAGCGACCCAAGTGGCCGACACAAACACCTGGCCCATCTAGGAGTGGCACTGCAGTTTTCTAACGAGAGGATGAGTGCTTCCATCCTCATGTGAATCTGAACCACTAGCCATGAACATAGACCAGGGCCTCAGCCGTTCCTTGCCACTCCGTGTCGTAAATGACATATTGGCAAGTTTACGCTTCTCATCAGACGCTTTTAATTTAGATTTTTGGGTCATTTTACTGAACTTTTGTTTTTTGGATTTTACATGCTCTCTACTATGACATTGGGCATCGGCCTTGGCAGACGACGTTGATGGCATTTCAACGTCTCGGCCATGACTAGTAGCAGCAGCTACAGCACGAGGTGGAAGTTGATCTTGATCTTTCCCTATTTTACCCTCCACATTTTTGTTCTCCATTTTTTAATGTGTGGAATTATAGGCCAGCAATATATCAATAGCAATGGCCTACTGTACCGTACTGCTATATATTATATACTGGTGGTCAGCAAAATTATGCACTGTCCTCCTACTATATATACTATGCACAACAACCAAAATGCACCACAGGTATGGATGGATAGTATACTTGACGACACAGAGGTAGGTAGAGCAGTGGACTACTGTACCATACTGCTATATATTATATACTGGTGGTCAGCAAAATTATGCACTGTCCTCCTACTATATATACTACGCACAACAACTAAAATGCACCACAGGTATGGATGGATAGTATACTTGACGACACAGAGGTAGGTAGAGCAGTGGACTACTGTACCGTACTGCTATATATTATATACTGGTGGTCAGCAAAATTATGCACTGTCCTCCTACTACATATACTGCGCAAAACTTAAATGCACCACAGGTATGGATGGATAGTATACTTGACGACACAGAGGTAGGTAGAGCAGTGGACTACTGTACCGTACTGATATAATACTGGTGGTCACTGGTCAGCAAAATTCTGCACTGTCCTACTATATACTACAATGCAGCACAGATATGGAGCGTTTTTCAGGCAGAGAACGTAGATATTTTCAGCACACTGAGCACAGATATTTGCAGCACACTGAGCACAGATATTTGCAGCACACTGAGCACAGATATTTGCAGCACACTGAACACAACTGAGAGAACGCTGCTCCCTATCATCTCCAATGCACGAGTGAAAATGGCGGCGACGCACGGCTCCTTATATAGAATACGAATCTTGCGAGAATCCGACAGCGGGATGATGACGTTCGGGCGCGCTTGGGTTAACCGAGCAAGGCGGGAAGATTCGAGTCCGCCTCGGAACCATGTAAAATGGGTGAAGTTCGGGGGGGGTTCGGATTCCGAGGAACCGAACCCGCTCATCACTAATATATATATATATATATATTAGAGATGAGCGGGTTCGGTTTCTCTGAATCCGAACCCGCCAGAACTTCATGGTTTTTTTCACGGGTCCGAGCAGACTCGGATCTTCCCGCCTTGCTCGGTTAACCCGAGCGCGCCCGAACGTCATCATGACGCTGTCGGATTCTCGCGAGACTCGGATTCTATATAAGGAGCCGCGCGTCGCCGCCATTTTCACACGTGCATTGAGATTGCTAGGGAGAGGACGTGGCTGGCGTCCTCTCCATTTAGATTATAAGAGACTGAGAGAGATTTACTGGAGCTGACTAGGAGGAGTACTGTTAGTGTAGAAGTGTAGAGACTGAGTGGAGAGAGTTTACTAGTGAGGACAGTGCAGTTTACTTTATAATCCGTTCTCTGCCTGAAAAAAGCGATACACAGCACACAGTGACTCAGTCACATACCATATCTGTGTGCACTGCTCAGGCTCAGGCCAGTGTGCTGCATCATCTATTATCTATATATAATATTATATATATCTGTCTGACTGCTCAGCTCACACAGCTTATAATTGTGGGGGAGACTGGGGAGCACTACTGCAGTGCCAGTTATAGGTTATAGCAGGAGCCAGGAGTACATAATATATTATATAGTGAGTGACCACCAGACACACAGTGCAGTTTATTTAATATATCCGTTCTCTGCCTGAAAAAAGCGATACACACAGTGACTCAGTCAGTCACATACCATATCTGTGTGCACTGCTCAGGCTCAGGCCAGTGTGCTGCATCATCTATTATCTATATATAATATTATATATATCTGTCTGACTGCTCAGCTCACACAGCTTATAATTGTGGGGGAGACTGGGGAGCACTACTGCAGTGCCAGTTATAGGTTATAGCAGGAGCCAGGAGTACATAATATATTATATAGTGAGTGACCACCAGACACACAGTGCAGTTTATTTAATATATCCGTTCTCTGCCTGAAAAAAGCGATACACACAGTGACTCAGTCAGTCACATACCATATCTGTGTGCACTGTGCAGTGCACTGCTCAGGCTCAGGCCAGTGTGCTGCATCATCTATATATATTATATATCTGTCTGACTGCTCAGCTCACACAGCTTATAATTGTGGGGGAGACTGGGGAGCACTACTGCAGTGCCAGTTATAGGTTATAGCAGGAGCCAGGAGTACATATTATATTAAAATTAAACAGTGCACACTTTTGCTGCAGGAGTGCCACTGCCAGTGTGACTGACCAGTGACCTGACCACACTGACCACCAGTATAGTTAGTAGTATACTTATATTGTGATTGCCTGAAAAAGTTAAACACTCGGCGTGTGACTTCACTTGTGTGTTTTTTTTTTTTTTTATTCTATAAAAATAAAACTCATTCTGCTGACAGACAGTGTCCAGCAGGTCCGTCATTATATAATATATAATATATACCTGTCCGGCTGCAGTAGTGATATATATATATTTTTTATATCATTTATCATCCAGTCGCAGCAGACACAGTACGGTAGTTCACGGCTGTGGCTACCTCTGTGTCTCTGCACTCGGCAGGCAGTCCGTCCATAATTGTAATACCACCTAACCGTGGATTTTTTTCATTCTTCTTTATACATACATAGTTACATAGACATCTTCTCTTTATCAACCAGTCTATATTAGCTGCAGACACAGTACAGTACGGTAGTTCACGGCTGTGGCTACCTCTGTGTCTGCACTCGGCAGGCAGTCCGTCCATAATTGTATACCACCTAACCGTGGTTTTTTTTCATTCTTCTTTATACATACATAGTTACATAGACATCTTCTCTTTATCAACCAGTCTATATTAGCTGCAGACACAGTACAGTACGGTAGTTCACGGCTGTGGCTACCTCTGTGTCTGCACTCGGCAGGCAGTCCGTCCATAATTGTATACCACCTAACCATGGATTTTTTTCATTCTTCTTTATACATACATAGTTACATAGACATCTTCTCTTTATCAACCAGTCTATATTAGCTGCAGACACAGTACAGTACGGTAGTTCACGGCTGTGGCTACCTCTGTGTCTGCACTCGGCAGGCAGTCCGTCCATAATTGTATACCACCTAACCGTGGATTTTTTTCATTCTTCTTTATACATACATAGTTACATAGACATCTTCTCTTTATCAACCAGTCTATATTAGCTGCAGACACAGTACAGTATGGTAGTTCACGGCTGTGGCTACCTCTGTGTCTGCACTCGGCAGGCAGTCCGTCCATAATTGTATACCACCTAACCGTGGATTTTTTTCATTCTTCTTTATACATACATAGTTACATAGACATCGTCTCTTTATCAACCAGTCTATATTAGCAGCAGACACAGTACAGTGCGGTAGTTCACGGCTGTGGCTACCTCTGTGTCGGCACTCGGCAGCCCGTCCATAATTGTATATACCACCTAACCGTGGTTTTTTTTTCTTTCTTTATAGTCATACTAGTTACGAGTATACTATCTCTTTATCAACCAGTCTATATTAGCAGCAGACACAGTACAGTGCGGTAGTTCACGGCTGTGGCTACCTCTGTGTCGGCACTCGGCAGCCCGTCCATAATTGTATATACCACCTAACCGTGGTTTTTTTTTCTTTCTTTATACATACATACTAGTTACGAGTATACTATCTCTTTATCAACCAGTCTATATATTAGCAGCAGACACAGTACAGTGCGGTAGTTCACGGCTGTGGCTACCTCTGTGTCGGCACTCGGCAGCCCGTCCATAATTGTATATACCACCTAACCGTGGTTTTTTTTTCTTTCTTTATACATACATACTAGTTACGAGTATACTATCTCTTTATCAACCAGTCTATATATTAGCAGCAGACACAGTACAGTGCGGTAGTTCACGGCTGTGGCTACCTCTGTGTCGGCACTCGGCAGCCCGTCCATAATTGTATATACCACCTAACCGTGTTTTTTTTTTCTTTCTTTATACATACATACTAGGTACGAGTATACTATCTCTTTATCAACCAGTCTATATATTAGCAGCAGACACAGTACAGTGCGGTAGTTCACGGCTGTGGCTACCTCTGTGTCGGCACTCGGCAGCCCGTCCATAATTGTATATACCACCTAACCGTGGTTTTTTTTTCTTTCTTTATACATACATACTAGTTACGAGTATACTATCTCTTTATCAACCAGTCTATATTAGCAGCAGACACAGTACAGTGCGGTAGTTCACGGCTGTGGCTACCTCTGTGTCGGCACTCGGCAGTCCGTCCATAATTGTATACTAGTATCCAATCCATCCATCTCCATTGTTTACCTGAGGTGCCTTTTAGTTGTGCCTATTAAAATATGGAGAACAAAAATGTTGAGGTTCCAAAATTAGGGAAAGATCAAGATCCACTTCCACCTCGTGCTGAAGCTGCTGCCACTAGTCATGGCCGAGACGATGAAATGCCAGCAACGTCGTCTGCCAAGGCCGATGCCCAATGTCATAGTACAGAGCATGTCAAATCCAAAACACCAAATATCAGTAAAAAAAGGACTCCAAAACCTAAAATAAAATTGTCGGAGGAGAAGCGTAAACTTGCCAATATGCCATTTACCACACGGAGTGGCAAGGAACGGCTGAGGCCCTGGCCTATGTTCATGGCTAGTGGTTCAGCTTCACATGAGGATGGAAGCACTCAGCCTCTCGCTAGAAAAATGAAAAGACTAAAGCTGGCAAAAGCAGTAGCACCGCAAAGAACTGTGCGTTCTTCGAAATCCCAAATCCACAAGGAGAGTCCGACTCCAATTGTGTCGGTTGCGATGCCTGACCTTCCCAACACTGGACGTGAAGAGCATGCGCCTTCCACCATTTGCACGCCCCCTGCAAGTGATGGAAGGAGCACCCGCAGTCCAGTTCCTGATAGTCAGATTGAAGATGTCAGTGTTGAAGTACACCAGGATGAGGAGGATATGGGTGTTGCTGGCGCTGGGGAGGAAATTGACCAGGAGGATTCTGATGGTGAGGTGGTTTGTTTAAGTCAGGCACCCGGGGAGACACCTGTTGTCCGTGGTAGGAATATGGCCGTTGACATGCCTGGTGAAAATACCAAAAAAATCAGCTCTTCGGTGTGGAAGTATTTCACCAGAAATGCGGACAACAGGTGTCAAGCCGTGTGTTCCCTTTGTCAAGCTGTAATAAGTAGGGGTAAGGACGTTAACCACCTCGGAACATCCTCCCTTATACGTCACCTGCAGCGCATTCATAATAAGTCAGTGACAAGTTCAAAAACTTGGGCCGACAGCGGAAGCAGTCCACTGACCAGTAAATCCCTTCCTCTTGTAACCAAGCTCACGCAAACCACCCCACCAACTCCCTCAGTGTCAATTTCCTCCTTCCCCAGGAATGCCAATAGTCCTGCAGGCCATGTCACTGGCAATTCTGACGAGTCCTCTCCTGCCTGGGATTCCTCCGATGCATCCTTGCGTGTAACGCCTACTGCTGCTGGCGCTGCTGTTGTTGCTGCTGGGAGTCGATGGTCATCCCAGAGGGGAAGTCGTAAGACCACTTGTACTACTTCCACCAAGCAATTGACTGTCCAACAGTCCTTTGCGAGGAAGATGAAATATCACAGCAGTCATCCTACTGCAAAGCGGATAACTGAGGCCTTGACATCCTGGGTGATGAGAAACGTGGTTCCGGTATCCATCATTACTGCAGAGCCAACTAGAGACTTGTTGGAGGTACTGTGTCCCCGGTACCAAATACCATCTAGGTTCCATTTCTCTAGGCAGGCGATACCGAAAATGTACACAGACCTCAGAAAAAGAGTCACCAGTGTCCTAAAAAATGCAGCTGTACCCAATGTCCACTTAACCACGGACATGTGGACAAGTGGAGCAGGGCAGGGTCAGGACTATATGACTGTGACAGCCCACTGGGTAGATGTATGGACTCCCGCCGCAAGAACAGCAGCGGCGGCTCCAGTAGCAGCATCTCGCAAACGCCAACTCTTTCCTAGGCAGGCTACGCTTTGTATCACCGGTTTCCAGAATACGCACACAGCTGAAAACCTCTTACGGCAACTGAGGAAGATCATCGCGGAATGGCTTACCCCAATTGGACTCTCCTGTGGATTTGTGGCATCGGACAACGCCAGCAATATTGTGTGTGCATTAAATCTGGGCCAATTCCAGCACATCCCATGTTTTGCACATACCTTGAATTTGGTGGTGCAGAATTTTTTAAAACACGACAGGGGCGTGCAAGAGATGCTGTCGGTGGCCAGAAGAATTGCGGGACACTTTCGGCGTACAGGCACCACGTACAGAAAACTGGAGCACCACCAAAAACTACTGAACCTGCCCTGCCATCATCTGAAGCAAGAAGTGGTAACGAGGTGGAATTCAACCCTGTATATGCTTCAGAGGTTGGAGGAGCAGCAAAAGGCCATTCAAGCCTATACAATTGAGCACGATATAGGAGGTGGGATGCACCTGTCTCAAGCGCAGTGGAGAATGATTTCAACGTTGTGCAAGGTTCTGATGCCCTTTGAACTTGCCACACGTGAAGTCAGTTCAGACACTGCCAGCCTGAGTCAGGTCATTCCCCTCATCAGGCTTTTGCAGAAGAAGCTGGAGACATTGAAGGAGGAGCTAACACGGAGCGATTCCGCTAGGCATGTGGGACTTGTGGATGGAGCCCTTAATTCGCTTAACAAGGATTCACGGGTGGTCAATCTGTTGAAATCAGAGCACTACATTTTGGCCACCGTGCTCGATCCTAGATTTAAAGCCTACCTTGGATCTCTCTTTCCGGCAGACACAAGTCTGCTGGGGTTCAAACACCTGCTGGTGAGTAAATTGTCAAGTCAAGCGGAACGCGACCTGTCAACAACATCTCCTCCTTCACATTCTCCCGCAACTGGGGGTGCGAGGAAAAGGCTCAGAATTCCGAGCCCACCCGCTGGCGGTGATGCAGGGCAGTCTGGAGCGACTGCTGATGCTGACATCTGGTCCGGACTGAAGGACCTGACAACGATTACGGACATGTCGTCTACTGTCACTGCATATGATTCTCTCACCATTGAAAGAATGGTGGAGGATTATATGAGTGACCGCATCCAAGTAGGCACGTCACACAGTCCGTACTTATACTGGCAGGAAAAAGAGGCAATTTGGAGGCCCTTGCACAAACTGGCTTTATTCTACCTAAGTTGCCCTCCCACAAGTGTGTACTCCGAAAGAGTGTTTAGTGCCGCCGCTCACCTTGTCAGCAATCGGCGTACGAGGTTACATCCAGAAAATGTGGAGAAGATGATGTTCATTAAAATGAATTATAATCAATTCCTCCGTGGAGACATTGACCAGCAGCAATTGCCTCCACAAAGTACACAGGGAGCTGAGATGGTGGATTCCAGTGGGGACGAATTGATAATCTGTGAGGAGGGGGATGTACACGGTGATATATCGGAGGATGATGATGAGGTGGACATCTTGCCTCTGTAGAGCCAGTTTGTGCAAGGAGAGATTAATTGCTTCTTTTTTGGTGGGGGTCCAAACCAACCCGTCATATTATTATTATTATTATTATTATTATTATCCTTTATTTATATGGCGCCACAAGGGTTCCGCAGCGCCCGATTACAGAGTACAAATGCACATAAAAAATAGGAAAACAGTGACTTACAGTTGAATACAATATAGGACAAGTACAGGGCAACTAAGCATAACTACACCAGTATACATAGAGATAAGTTCCAGGTGGTCAAAAAACTGTGGGATCTGGGCAGTTGAGGATTATTAAAGTAAGAAAAGTATAAGCACATGAGGGAAGAGGGCCCTACTCGTGAGAGCTTACATTCTAAGGGGAGGGGTAGACAGACAGGGATGACACAGATGGGGTACATAGAGAGCGTGGAACAGAGGGTTATGTTGAGATTTGGCTAGGTCACAGTCGTGTGGCAGACCCTGTCACTGAAATGATGGGTTGGTTAAAGTGTGCATGTCCTGTTTATACAACATAAGGGTGGGTGGGAGGGCCCAAGGACAATTCCATCTTGCACCTCTTTTTTCTTTTCTTTTTCTTTGCGTCATGTGCTGTTTGGGGAGGGTTTTTTGGAAGGGACATCCTGCGTGACACTGCAGTGCCACTCCTAGATGGGCCCGGTGTTTGTGTCGGCCACTAGGGTCGCTTATCTTACTCACACAGTCAGCTACCTCATTGCGCCTCTTTTTTTCTTTGCGTCATGTGCTGTTTGGGGAGTGTTTTTTGGAAGGGCCATCCTGCGTGACACTGCAGTGCCACTCCTAGATGGGCCCGGTGTTTGTGTCGGCCACTAGGGTCGCTTATCTTACTCACACAGTCAGCTACCTCATTGCGCCTCTTTTTTTCTTTGCGTCATGTGCTGTTTGGGGAGGGTTTTTTGGAAGGGACATCCTGCGTGACACTGCAGTGCCACTCCTAGATGGGCCCGGTGTTTGTGTCGGCCACTAGGGTCGCTTATCTTACTCACACAGCTACCTCATTGCGCCTCTTTTTTTCTTTGCGTCATGTGCTGTTTGGGGAGGGTTTTTTGGAAGGGACATCCTGCGTGACACTGCAGTGCCACTCCTAGATGGGCCCGGTGTTTGTGTCGGCCACTAGGGTCGCTAATCTTACTCACACAGCTACCTCATTGCGCCTCTTTTTTTCTTTGCGTCATGTGCTGTTTGGGGAGGGTTTTTTGTAAGGGCCATCCTGCGTGACACTGCAGTGCCACTCCTAGATGGGCCCGGTGTTTGTGTCGGCCACTAGGGTCGCTTATCTTACTCACACAGCGACCTCGGTGCAAATTTTAGGACTAAAAATAATATTGTGAGGTGTGAGGTATTCAGAATAGACTGAAAATGAGTGGAAATTATGGTTTTTGAGGTTAATAATACTTTGGGATCAAAATGACCGCCAAATTCTATGATTTAAGCTGTTTTTTAGGTTTTTTGGAAAAAAACACCCGAATCCAAAACACACCCGAATCCGACAAAAAAAATTCGGTGAGGTTTTGCCAAAACGCGGTCGAACCCAAAACACGGCCGCGGAACCGAACCCAAAACCAAAACACAAAACCCGAAAAATTTCCGGCGCTCATCTCTAATATATATATACATACACACACACACACACACACACACACATACATATATTTATCTTAATATAGGAAATAGGGGGGCACCAATATTTATCTTGCCTCCGGGCAACTGGGACGAACTTACGCCACTGCAGGATGGCACTGTTAAAAACTAGGCCCCAATGAGCACATAATGCAAAGAAAAAAAGAGGTGCACCGAGGTCGCTGGGTGACTAAGCTAAGCGACATAAGTGTGCAGCACAAACACCTGACCCATCTAGGAGTGGCACTGCAGTGGCAGATAGGATGGCAGTTTTAAAAACTAGGTCCCAAAGAGCACATCATGCACACAAAAAAAAAGGTGCACTGAGGTCGCTGGGTGACTACGCTAAGCGACACAAGTGTGCAGCACAAACACCTGGCCCATCTAGGTGTGGCACTGCAGTGTCAGACAGGATGGCACTTTTAAAAACTAGGCCCCAAACAGCACATGATGCAAAGAAAAAAAAGAGGTGCAAGATGGAATTGTCCTTGGGCCCTTCCACCCACCCTTATGTTGTATAAAACAGGACATGCACACTTTAACAAACCAATTATTTCAGTGACAGGGTCTGCTACACAACTGTGGCTGAAATGATTGGTTTGTTTGGGCCCCCACAAAAAAGAAGCAATTAATCCCCACACCAAAAAAGAAGCAATTCATCTCTCCTTGCACAAACTGGCTCTACAGAGGCAAGATGTCGTTCTCATCCTCATCCTCCGATTCCTCGCCCCTTTCAGCGTGTACATCCTCCTCCTCACAGATTAATAATATGTCCCCACTGGAATCCACCATCACAGGTCCCTGTGTACTTTCTGGAGGCAATTGCTTGTAAATGTCTTCCTGGAGGAATTTATAATTTATTTTGATGAACATCATTTTCTCCACTTTTTGTGGAAGTAACCTCTTACACTGATCGCTGACAAGGTGGCCGGCTGCATAAACACTCTTTTGGAGTACACACTGGAGGGGGGGAAACTTAGGTAAAATAAAGCCAGTTTGTGCAAGGGCCTCCAAATTGCCTCTGTTTCCTGCCAGTATACATACGGACTGTCTGACATGCCTACTTGGATGCTGTCACCCATATAATCCTCCACCATTCTTTCAATGGTGACAGCACCATATGCAGTGACAGTAGACATGTCAGTAATCGTTGGCAGGTCCTTCAGTCCGGCCCCATGTGTCAGCATTTGCTCCTGACTGCCCTGCATCACCGCCAGTGGGTGGGCTAGGAAATGTTATCCTTTTCCTCGCAGACCCAGTTGCGGGATAAAATGAAGGAGGAGCTGTTGACGGGTCACGTTCCGCTTGACTTGACAAGTGTCTCACCAGCAGGTCTTTGCACCTCTGCAGACTTGTGTCTGCCGGAAAGAGAGATACAACGTAGGCTTTAAACCTAGGATCGAGCATGGTGACCAAAATGTAGTGCTCTGATTTCAGCAGATTGACCACCCTTTAATCCTGGCAAAGCGAATGAAGGGCTCCATCCACAAGTCCCACGTACTTAGTGGAATCGCTCCATCTTAGCTCCTTCTTCAATTTCTCCAGCTGCTTCTGCAAAAGCCTGATGAGGGGAATGACCTGACTCAGGCTGGCAGTGTCTGAACTGACTTCACGTGTGGAAAGTTCAAAGGGTTGCAGAACCTTGCACAACGTTGAAATCATTCTCCACTGCGCTTGAGTCAGGTGCATTCCCCCTCCTTTGCCTATATCATAGGCAGATGTATAGGCTTGAATAGCCTTTTGCTGCTCCTCCATCCTCTGAAGCATATAGAGGGTTGAATTCCACCTCGTTACCACCTCTTGCTTCAGGTGATGGCAAGGCAGGTTCAGGAGTGTTTGCTGGCGCTCCAGTCTTTGGCACGCAGTGGCTGAATGTTGAAAGTGGCCCGTAATTTTTCGGGCCACCAACAGCATCTCCTGCACGGCCCTGTCATTTTTAAAAAAATTCTGCACCACCAAATTAATTGGATGTGCAAAACACGGAACGTGCTGGAATTTACCCAGATGTAATGCACGCACAATATTGGTGGCGTTGTCCGATATCACAAATCCCCAGGAGAGTCTAAGTGGGGTAAGCCATTGTGCGATGATGTCCCTCAGTTTCCGTAAGAGGTTGTCAGCAGTGTGCCTCTTACGGAAACTGGTGATACACAGTGTAGCCTAATATTTCATCTTCCTCGCAAAGGACTGTTGGAAAGTCAATTGCTTAGCTGAAGTAGTACAAGTGGTCTTCCGACTTCCCCTCTGGGATGACGATCGACTCCCAGCAGCTACAACAGCAGCGGCAGCAGCAGTAGCCGAACCACTCAGGGATTCCCTGGAGTAATCCCGGTTAGGAGAGGACTCGTCAGTCATGCCAGTGACATGGCCTGCAGGACTACTGATGTTCCTGACTGAGGAGGAAATTGACGTTGAGAGAGTTGGTGGTGTGGCTTGCAGGAGCTTGAATACAAGAGGTAGAAGGGATTTAGATGTCAGTGGACTGCTTACGCTCTTACCCAAAGTTTCTGAACCTGACAATGACTTCTGATGAATGCGCTACAGGGGACGTATAAGGGAGGATGTTCCTAGGTGGTTAACGTCCTAACCCCTACTTATTACGGATTGACAAAGACAACACACGGCTTGACACCTGTTGTACGGATTTGTGGCCACTCTTCAGTCTGGAAATAATTCCACACTGAAGAGGTGGCCTTTTTGGTATTTTGCCCAGGCATGACAATGGGCTTATTCATCCCACGGACAACAACTGTCTCCCCCGGTGCCTGATTTAAACAAACCACATCACCATCAGAATCCTCCTTGTCAACTTCCTCCTAACGCCAGCAACACCCATATCCTCATCCTGGTGTACTTCAACAGTGACATCTTCAATTTGAATATCAGAAACTGTACTGTGGGTGCTCCTTCCAGCACTTGCAGAGGGCGTGCAAATGGTGGAAGGAGCCACCTCTTCCCGTCCAGTGCTGAGAAGGTCAGGCATCGCAACCGCCGACACACTTGGACTCTCCTTGGGGATTTGTGATACCATCTTAGAATGCACAGTTCTTTGCTGTGCTTTTGTCAGCTTAACTCTTTTCATTTTTCTAGTGGGAGGATGAGGGCTTCCATCGTCATGTGAAGCTGAAACACTAGTCATGAACATAGGCCGTTCCTTGCCACACCGTGTTGTAAATGGCATATTGGCAAGTTTACGTTTCTCCTCAGACCATTTAAATTTATTTTTTTTGGTAATTTTACTGAACTTTGGCTTTTTGGATTTTACATGCCCTCTACTATGACATTGGGCATTTGCCTTGCCAGACGATGTTGATGGCATTTCATTGTCTATGTCATGACTAGTGGCAGCAGCTTCAGCACTAGGAGGAAGTCATTCCCTATTTTATCCTCCAAATTTTTGTTCTCCATTATTTTTCTGGAGTTATATAACAATATGCGGCACAGGAGAGCGTACCCCTACACCACACAGGGCAAACCCTGTAAAAATTATTTGGCTTAAATATTAATAACCCCTTTATTTGGAGTAAATAATATACAGCACAGGACAGCACCACTGGACTTTTACAGCAGTACCACTGTACTTATATGGCAGTTGTACCACTGGACTTATACGGCAGTACCAATGGACTTATACGGCAGTAACACTGGACTTATACGGCAGTATCACTGGACTTATGCGGCAGTATCACTGGACTTATACGGCAGTATCACTGGACTTATACGGCAGTACCAATGGACTTATACGGCAGTATCACTGGACTTATACGGCAGTATCACTGGACTTATGCGGCAGTATCACTGGACTTATACGGCAGTATCACTGGACTTATACGGCAGTACCAATGGACTTATACGGCAGTATCACTGGACTTATACGGCACTATTACTGGACTTATGGCAGCACAGGGACACCAGCACTGGACTGATGCAGGACAACACAGCACCACTGCACTGAATTGGACTTATACAGCAGCACTGGACATATGGCAGCAGAGGACACCACCACTGTGACTGGACTGATGCAGCACAAGACACCACCACTGGACTGATGCAGCACAAGACAGCACTGGAAATTACACAAATAAGACAGAGCAGGTCGCCACACCACTATCCCACACAGACAGACACTGAGGAGAGAGACACGTCCCCTCGCTACACTCTCCAGGACTGGAGTGAAAATGGCGGTGACGCGCGGCTCCTTATATGGAATCCAAAACCAGCGAGAATACGACAGCGGAATGATGACGTTTTGCCTCGTCTGGTTTCTGAGTCTGGCGGGAAGTCCCGAGCCAGGCTCGGATCCGGGCTCGGGGGAGTGAAGTTCGGGGGCGTTCGTTTCTCAGAGAGCCGAACCTGCTTATCCCTAATTGAAAGTATGTAGAACCAGTGGCGTAAGTTCGTCCCAGTCGCCCGGAGGCATGATACATTTTGGTGCCCCCCTACACATACACACACATACCATATGTAGCTATCCCGCACCCAGGGTGAACAGTAGAAGGGTGCTCAGGTACCTTTCCCAATAGTAATATAGATACACATAGAAAGTGGACGCATTCCAAGTCAGTCATTACAATAAAACAGACACCAGCATACCATTATAGTACACCTACAGTGCTCCCTCACCCACCAGGTCTCCATGGAGATGCTTTGGCGCAGCGGTGTGCCAATATAATTAGTGTTCACTGTAGTATTTTTTTTTTAGGGCAGGGTGCTGATCACGGGGAGGGCACATTTTTCATCCGTGAGGGTAAATTTTTAAGTTAAATGGGCAAACTTAGGTACATACTATAATGCTTGGTGCTACCATTCCAATGGGCAAAACATGGACAGTGCGCACCGAAGGTGCGCAGCAAAAATCTAGGGGCGTTGTTTCGTGGGGAAGGGGCGTGGCCACATAATAGTGTCAATTCACATTACACCACACGGTAGTGCCCCTAATACACATTGCACCAGTTAGAACCTCCTATACACACTGCGCCAGGTAGAGGCTAGAGCACGTTATACATATTGCGCCAGATAGAGCACATTATACACATTGCGCCAGATAGAGCACATTATACACATTGCGCCAGATAGAGCACATTATACACATTGCGCCAGATAGAGCACATTATACACATTGCGTCAGGTAGGGAGCACTGAGGCACATTGCACCAGGTAGAGAGCACTGAGGCACACTGCACCAGGTAGAGAGCACTGAGGCACACTGCACCAGGTAGAGAGCACTGAGGCACACTGCACCAGGTAGAGAGCACTGAGGCACACTGCACCAGGTAGAGAGCACTGAGGCACACTGCACCAGGTAGAGAGCACTGAGGCACACTGCACCAGGTAGAGAGCACTGAGGCACACTGCACCAGGTAGAGAGCACTGAGGCACACTGCACCAGGTAGGGAGCACTGAGGCACACTGCACCAGGTAGGGAGCACTGAGGCACACTGCACCAGGTAGGGAGCACTCAGGCACACTGCACCAGGTAGGGAGCACTCAGGCACACTGCACCAGGTAGGGAGCACTAATGGCACACTGCACCAGGTAGGGAGCACTGAGGCACACTGCACCAGGTAGGGAGCACTGAGGCACACTGCACCAGGTAGAGCACTGAGGCACACTGCACCAGGTAGAGAGCACTGAGGCACACTGCACCAGGTAGAAAGCACTGAGATTAATGTTTACAGCTGCAAAATACTTACAAGGTTAATTTAGCCCAGGGGGACTCTCATGTACGTATCGGGTCCGGCGGCGCACGGCTGGATCCGGCGACGTGGCGGGGTCCGGCAGGCAGCAAACGGCGGGGCGGCAGGGCGCACAAAAACGGGCAGGGCGGGATTCAGCTGTCTAAAAAAGGGGCAGACACCTAGCGTGAACACTAGATATATATTAAAAAAAAGACAAACGCCTCATTCACTTAAACACACGTCTCACTTAAACACACACGCCTCTCACTTACATACACCTCTCACTTACACACACCTCTCACACACGTGCCTCTCACTTACACACACCTCTCACATACACATGCCTCTCACATACACATGCCTCTCACTTACATACACATGCCTCTCACTTATAGGCCCTACACACATAGCGATTTCACTGCACGATATGAACGATCTTGTTCATTAATGAACGAGATATCGTTCATATCGTGCAGTGTGGAGTCCCCAGCGATGAACGATGCGCGACCCCGCGCTCGTTCATCGCTGGGGCCATGTCGGCTGTGCATGCCGGCCAATATGGACGAGATCGTCCATATTTGCCTGCAAGTCTACGGAGCCGGGTGACGGGGGGAGTGAAGAAACTTCACTCCCCCCGTCACTGCCCCCCCCGCCGCTGGGTCGGCCGTCGGGCACCTCGGCGGCGCATCGCCGAGTGTGTAGGGCCCCTTACATACACATGCCTCTCACACACACACACATGCCTCTCACTTACATACACATGCCTCCCACTTACATACACATACATGCCTCTCACACACATGCCACTCTCACACACACACACACACACACACACGCCTCTCACTTACATACACATGCCTCTCACACACACACACACACACACACACACACACACACGCCTCTCACTTACATACACATGCCTCCCACTTACATACACATGCCTCCCACTTACATACACATACATGCCTCTCACACACATGCCACTCTCACACACATCACACACACACATGCCTCTTTTACTTGAATGTACAACTTTCCTTAAAAACACACACACCTCACTTAAAAACAAGCACACACAAAACACAGTACTTCCCCCCAAATACACCTCTCCCCCACCCCCCACACAGTGCCTACCTTTGGCTATCATCCAGAGCATGGAGGAGCAGAGAGTTCTGAGCTTCCCTCGGCTGGCTTACTAAGGGCCCGGGAGGAGCTGTGCTCTGGAGCTCCCCCTAGCTGCAGCCAGTGCCATCTCTCTCTACAGGAGGCAGCTTCCGTGTCATTGACACAGCTCCTCCATCTGCAATAGCAGCGCAGTCCTCAGGCTGCGGGAGACAGTGGAGGAGATGCGCCCCCTTGTGGCCAGGAGCCCGGCGGCAGCCGACTCCACTGCCTCCCACAGTTCCGCCCCTGTGTAGAACCTTGTCCATAGATACATAAAGCTGTGGCAATAAAATCAGATCTATCTTCTGCTTTATCCAGTCTTGCCCTAAGTTTTCTTTCATCAGTCATGAGAGATTTTTCCTTACTCAGTCTACCCGATTATCCATCCAGGCATTTACATAATTCTCAAACATCCACTCTGGGACAGCAAGCATGTGCATCCCCCAGTGTCTTATTGTTCTGTACCACATTCTCTGCTATGCTATGGTAACACACCTCATTGTTTATAAGCATCTCAGGCAGAATATATAACACCTCATTGTCCTTATTAAATGTGGAGTAATGGGATGTATAGTCCTATGTGGGACAATGCTTTCCTCCAAGTTGCTATTTGGAAAAGACACTGTATCCCACAGGGTTTTGAATATAGGCCCTCATTCCGAGTTGTTAGCTCGCTAGCTGCTTTTAGCAGCCGTGCAAACGCTAAGTCGCCGCCCTCAGGGAGTGTATCTTAGCTTAGCAGAAGTGCGAACGAAAGGATCGCAGTGCGGCTACAAAATAAGATTGTGCAGTTTCTGAGCAGCTCCAGACCGACTGCTGCCTTGCGATGACTTCAGACTATTTAGTTCCTGTTTTGACGTCACGAACACGCCCTGCGTTCGGCCAGCCACGCCTGCGTTTCCCCAGGCATGCCTGCGTTTGTATCTGACACGCCTGCGTTTTTCCACACACTCCCCGAAAACGGTCAGTTACCACCCAGAAACGCCCACTTCATGTCAATCACTCTGCGCGCGAGCAGTGCGACTGAAAAGCGTCGCTAGACGTTGTGTGAAACTACTTCGGCTGTTGTGAAAGTACATTGCGCGTGCGCATTGCACCCCATACGCATGCGCAGAAGTGCCGTTTTTTTGCCTGACCGCTGTGCAGCGACCGAAAACTGCTAGCGAACAACTCGGAATGACCCCCATAGTCTTTTGTTGCTGTTCTTCCCCATCCAAGTTCCTTCATGAGTTTACAGAGTGCATTGGGAACAGACTAACTTCAATTTTCTAGTGGGGCACATTATCAGAGCCTCTGTCAGTCTCAGGCATAAATCCTTAGTTTTACTACATCTCCAACAAGGCTCCAAGCGGGAAACTCTCTCATTTTCTGCACAGGCACTTCTGTAAGCTCCTTTTGGATGGGGCAACCTTGATGTTAGTCCCCCTTGTATGCAGTCTTTTGCCTATCCCTATATCTTGCTACAAGGGAAATATGTTCTTTTACTAACAATCCAACTGTAAGGGCGGAAATATTCTCCATCTAGACTAGGTACAGTGCTTGTCTAAATAAGGCAACTTTCATAGTCCCACATTCCCCAACATTCAGGGAAGTGACACACAATCATAATTGGAAGTCACAGGTTTGGTAAGTAGACGCTCTCATGTTAATTCTTGAGGGAAAGTAGTAGTGATGAGCACCGGAAATTTTTCGGGTTTTGTGTTTTGGTTTTGGGTTCGGTTCCGCGGCCGTGTTTTGGGTTCGAACGCGTTTTGGCAAAACCTCACCGAATTTTTTTTGTCGGATTCGGGTGTGTTTTGGATTCGGGTGTTTTTTTCAAAAAACCCTAAAAAACAGCTTAAATCATAGAATTTGGGGGTCATTTTGATCCCAGAGTATTATTAACCTCAATAACCATAATTTCCACTCATTTTCAGTCTATTCTGAACACCTCACACCTCACACTATTATTTTTAGTCCTAAAATTTGCACCGAGGTCGCTGGATGGCTAAGCTAAGCGACCCAAGTGGCCGACACAAACACCTGGCCCATCTAGGAGTGGCACTGCAGTGTCACGCAGGATGGCCCTTCCAAAAAACACTTCCCAAACAGCACATGACGCAAAGAAAAAAAGAGGCGCAATGAGGTAGCTGTGTGAGTAAGCTAAGCGACCCTAGTGGCCGACACAAACACCTGGCCCATCTAGGAGTGGCACTGCAGTGTCACGCAGGATGGCCCTTCCAAAAAACACTCCCCAAACAGCACATGACGCAAAGAAAAAAAGAGGCGCAATGAGGTAGCTGTGTGAGTAAGCTAAGCGACCCTAGTGGCCGACACAAACACCTGGCCCATCTAGGAGTGGCACTGCAGTGTCACGCAGGATGGCCCTTCCAAAAAACACTCCCCAAACAGCACATGACGCAAAGAAAAAAAGAGGCGCAATGAGGTAGCTGTGTGAGTAAGATAAGCGACCCTAGTGGCCGACGCAAACACCTGGCCCATCTAGGAGTGGCACTGCAGTGTCACGCAGGATGGCCCTTCCAAAAAACACCCCCCAAACAGCACATGACGCAAAGAAAAATGAAAGAAAAAAGAGGTGCAAGATGGAATTGTCCTTGGGCCCTCCCACCCACCCTTATGTTGTATAAACAGGACATGCACACTTTAACCAACCCATCATTTCAGTGACAGGGTCTGCCACACGACTGTGACTGAAATGACGGGTTGGTTTGGACCCCCACCAAAAAAGAAGCAATTAATCTCTCCTTGCACAAACTGGCTCTACAGAGGCAAGATGTCCACCTCATCATCATCCTCCGATATATCACCATGTACATCCCCCTCCTCACAGATTATCAATTCGTCCCCACTGGAATCCACCATCTCAGCTCCCTGTGTACTTTGTGGAGGCAATTGCTGCTGGTCAATGTCTCCACGGAGGAATTGATTATAATTCATTTTAATGAACATCATCTTCTCCACATTTTCTGGATGTAACCTCGTACGCCGATTGCTGACAAGGTGAGCGGCGGCACTAAACACTCTTTCGGAGTACACACTTGTGGGAGGGCAACTTAGGTAGAATAAAGCCAGTTTGTGCAAGGGCCTCCAAATTGCCTCTTTTTCCTGCCAGTATAAGTACGGACTGTCTGACGTGCCTACTTGGATGCGGTCACTCATATAATCCTCCACCATTCTTTCAATGGGGAGAGAATCATATGCAGTGACAGTAGACGACATGTCCGTAATCGTTGGCAGGTCCTTCAGTCCGGACCAGATGTCAGCATCAGCAGTCGCTCCAGACTGCCCTGCATCACCGCCAGCGGGTGGGCTCGGAATTCTGAGCCTTTTCCTCGCACCCCCAGTTGCGGGAGAATGTGAAGGAGGAGATGTTGACAGGTCGCGTTCCGCTTGACTTGACAATTTTGTCACCAGCAGTTCTTTGAACCCCAGCAGACTTGTGTCTGCCGGAAAGAGAGATCCAAGGTAGGTTTTAAATCTAGGATCGAGCACGGTGGCCAAAATGTAGTGCTCTGATTTCAACAGATTGACCACCCGTGAATCCTTGTTAAGCGAATTAAGGGCTCCATCCACAAGTCCCACATGCCTAGCGGAATCGCTCTGTGTTAGCTCCTCCTTCAATGTCTCCAGCTTCTTCTGCAAAAGCCTGATGAGGGGAATGACCTGACTCAGGCTGGCAGTGTCTGAACTGACTTCACGTGTGGCAAGTTCAAAAGGTTGCAGAACCTTGCACAACGTTGAAATCATTCTCCACTGCGCTTGAGACAGGTGCATTCCACCTCCTATATCGTGCTCAGTTGTATAGGCTTGAATAACCTTTTGCTGCTCCTCCAACCTCTGAAGCATATAGAGGGTTGAATTCCACCTCGTTACCACTTCTTGCTTCAGATGATGGCAGGGCAGGTTCAGGCGTTTTTGGTGGTGCTCCAGTCTTCTGTACGTGGTGCCTGTACGCCGAAAGTGTCCCGCAATTCTTCTGGCCACCGACAGCATCTCTTGCACGCCCCTCTCGTTTTTTAAATAATTCTGCACCACCAAATTCAAGGTATGTGCAAAACATGGGACGTGCTGGAATTTGCCCAGATTTAATGCACACACAATATTGCTGGCGTTGTCCGATGCCACAAATCCACAGGAGAGTCCAATTGGGGTAAGCCATTCTGCGATGATCTTCCTCAGTTGCCGTAAGAGGTTTTTAGCTGTGTGCGTATTCTGGAAAGCGGTGATACAAAGCGTAGCCTGCCTAGGAAAGAGTTGGCGTTTGCGAGATGCTGCTACTGGTGCCGCCGCTGCTGTTCTTGCGGCGGGAGTCCATACATCTACCCAGTGGGCTGTCACAGTCATATAGTCCTGAGTCTGCCCTGCTCCACTTGTCCACATGTCCGTGGTTAAGTGGACATTGGGTACAACTGCATTTTTTAGGACACTGGTGAGTCTTTTTCTGAGGTCTGTGTACATTTTCGGTATCGCCTGCCTAGAGAAATGGAACCTCGATGGTATTTGGTACCGGGGACACAGTACCTCCAACAAGTCTCTAGTTGCCTCTGCAGTAATGATGGATACCGGAACCACGTATCTCACCGCCCAGGATGCCAAGGCCTCAGTTATCCGCTTTGCAGCAGGATGACTGCTGTGATATTTCATCTTCCTCGCAAAGGACTGTTGGACAGTCAATTGCTTGGTGGAAGTAGTAAAAGTGGTCTTACGAGTATGACTTCCCCTCTGGGATGACCATCGACTCCCAGCAGCAACAACAGCAGCGCCAGCAGCAGTAGGCGTTACACGCAAGGATGCATCGGAGGAATCCCAGGCAGGAGAGGACTCGTCATAATTGCCAGTGACATGGCCTGCAGGACTATTGGCATTCCTGGGGAAGGAGGAAATTGACACTGAGGGAGTTGGTGGGGTGGTTTGCGTGAGCTTGGTTACAAGAGGAATGGATTTACTGGTCAGTGGACTGCTTCCGCTGTCGCCCAAAGTTTTTGAACTTGTCACTGACTTATGATGAATGCGCTGCAGGTGACGTATAAGGGAGGATGTTCCGAGGTGGTTAACGTCCTTACCCCTACTTATTACAGCTTGACAAAGGCAACACACGGCTTGACAAATGTTGTCCGCATTTCTGTTGAAATACTTCCACACCGAAGAGCTGATTTTTTTGGTATTTTCACCAGGCATGTCAATGGCCTTATTCCTCCCACGGACAACAGGTGTCTCCCCGGGTGCCTGACTTAAACAAACCACCTCACCATCAGAATCCTCCTGGTCAATTTCCTCCCCAGCACCAGCAACACCCATATCCTCCTCATCCTGGTGTACTTCAACACTGACATCTTCAATCTGACTATCAGGAACTGGACTGCGGGTGCTCCTTCCAGCACTTGCAGGGGGCGTGCAAATGGTGGAAGGCGCATGCTCTTCACGTCCAGTGTTGGGAAGGTCAGGCATCGCAAACTACACAATTGGACTCTCCTTGTGGATTTGTGATTTCGAAGAACGCACAGTTCTTTGCTGTGCTTTTGCCAGCTTGAGTCTTTTCATTTTTCTAGCGAGAGGCTGAGTGCTTCCATCCTCATGTGAAGCTGAACCACTAGCCATGAACATAGGCTAGTGTGGTAAATGGCATATTGGCAAGTTTACGCTTCTCCTCCGACAATTTTATTTTAGATTTTTGAGTCCTTTTTTTACTGATATTTGGTGTTTTGGATTTTACATGCTCTCTACTATGACATTGGGCATCGGCCTTGGCAGACGACGTTGCTGGCATTTCATCGTCTCGGCCATGACTAGTGGCAGCAGCTTCAGCACGAGGTGGAAGTCGATCTTGATCTTTCCCTATTTTTGGAACCTCAACATTTTTGTTCTCCATATTTTAATAGGCACAACTAAAAGGCACCTCAGGTAAACAATGGAGATGGATGGATACTAGTATACTTATGGATTGACGAGCGACTGCCGACACAGAGTGCCGTGGAATACCGTACTGCGTCTGCTGCTAATATAGACTGGATGATAATGAGATATAAAATATATATATATCACTACTGCAGCCGGACAGGTATATATTATATAATGACGGACCTGCTGGACACTGTCAGCTCAGCACTGCAGACTCCTAAAGTAAGCTACTAGTAGTATCAAGAAGATAGAAAAAAAAAAAAACACCACAGGTAGGTGGTATACAATTATGGATGGACTAGCGACTGCCGACACAGAGGTAGCTACAGCCGTGGACTACCGTACTGCGTCTGCTGCTAATATAGACTGGATGATAATGATATAAAAAATATATATATATATCACTACTGCAGCCGGACAGGTATATATTATATAATGACGGACCTGCTGGACACTGTCAGCTCAGCACTGCAGACTCCTAAAGTAAGCTACTAGTAGTATCAAGAAGATAGAAAAAAAAAAAACACCACAGGTAGGTGGTATACAATTATGGATGGACTAGCGACTGCCGACACAGAGGTAGCTACAGCCGTGGACTACCGTACTGCGTCTGCTGCTAATATAGACTGGATGATAATGAGATATAAAATATATATATATCACTACTGCAGCCGGACAGGTATATATTATATAATGACGGACCTGCTGGACACTGTCAGCTCAGCACTGCAGACTCCTAAAGTAAGCTACTAGTATCAAGAAGACAGAAAAAAAAAAAAAACACCACGGGTAGGTGGTATACAATTATGGATGGACGAGTGACTGCCGACACAGAGGTAGCTACAGCCGTGGACTACCGTACTGCATCTGCTGCTAATATAGACTGGATGATAATGATATAAAAAATATATATATATATCACTACTGCAGCCGGACAGGTATATATTATATAATGACGGACCTGCTGGACACTGTCAGCTCAGCACTGCAGACTCCTAAAGTAAGCTACTAGTATCAAGAAGATAGAAAAAATAAAAAACACCACGGGTAGGTGGTATACAATTATGGATGGACGAGCGACTGCCGACACAGAGGTAGCTACAGCCGTGGACTACCGTACTGCGTCTGCTGCAGTGCTAATATAGACTGGATGATAATGATATAAAAAATATATATATATATATCACTACTGCAGCCGGACAGGTATATATTATATAATGACGGACCTGCTGGACACTGTCAGCAGAATGCATTTATAGAATAAAAACACCACACGACGAGTGTTTAACTTTTTCAGGCAGACAATCACAATATACTGGTGGTCAGTGGTCACTGGTCAGTCACACTGGCACTGGCAGTGGCACTCTGGCAGCAAAAGTGTGCACTGTTAAAATATGTACTCCTGCTATAACTGCTCCCCAGTCTCCCCCACAATTAAGCTGTGTGAGCAGTGAGCACTCAGCACAGTCAGATATACAGTATTACATAGATGATGCAGCACACTGAGGGCACACTGAGGCTGAGCACAGATATGGTATGTGACTGTGTCACACTGTGTATCGTTTTTTTTCAGGCAGAGAACGGATTAATTAAACTGGTGGTCACTGGTCACACTATCAGCAAGTAGTACTCCGTCCTAATATGCTCCCCAAAATTAGTAAATCAAGTGTCTCTACTCTCTACTACTCTCTAGTCTACTCTAAACGGAGAGGACGCCAGCCACGTCCTCTCCCTATCAATCTCAATGCACGTGTGAAAATGGCGGCGACGCGCGGCTCCTTATATAGAATCCGAGTCTCGCGATAGAATACGAGCCTCGCGAGAATCCGACAGCGGGATAATGACGTTCGGGCGCGCTCGGGTTAGCCGAGCAAGGCGGGAAGATCCGAGTCTGCCTCGGACCCGTGTAAAAAGCGTGAAGTTCGGGGGGGTTCGGTTTCCGAGAAACCGAACCCGCTCATCACTAGAAAGTAGTCCTCATCACTAAAATACAGTCCACAATGGCCCTTGCACTTTAACTCCCCAGTAGTATTAGGGAGAATATATTTGATAACTGAAACACATTTGACAATCACAAAACTGGATGTCAAATTCCTCATCAGATTTTTACCATCACAAAATTGTATTGCAAAAATACAGATAATAAGCAAGTACAAACAGCAAGTATATCCGTCATTACATCATGATAAGTAAAAATCTATAGTAACTTTTTCATAAGGACAGAATAAACATACTTGGAAAAATATACATTACAATCCGTATCGAAAATGATCAGATAGAAGGGTGAAAGTAACTCCCCCTGGGCCAGCCAGTGGATCCTGGGGCAGATTCTGCAGAAATCTACTCTCCTGGAGCAAAAAGGGTATAGGGGGTAATTCAGACCTGATAGTAGCAGCAAATTTGTTAGCAGTTGGGCAAAACCATGTACACTGCAGGTGTGGCAGATATAACGTGCAGAGAGAGTTCGATTTGGGTGGGTTATTTTGTTTCTATGCAGAGTAAATACTGGCTGCTTTATTTTTACACTGCAATTTAGATTTCAGTTTGAACACACCCCACCCAAATCTAACTCTCTCTACACATGTTATATCTGCCCCCCCTGCAGTGCACATGGTTTTGTCCAACTGCTAACAAATTTGCTGCTACGATCAGGTAGGAATTACCCCCTATATCCTATTTCCTCCACCAAATATTTATTTGTAGACTCCTTTTCTGTTCATTTACTCTGCATTTTGTTAATTGATAGAAAAAACTATTAACATTTCTATTTTTGAAAGCATTCTTACTTTGCAGCATTTTTTCCACACCTGCCTAAAACTTTTGCACAGTACTATATATATATATATATATATATATATACATATAAATCACAGAGCTCAGCACTCACCAAAATACACTCACTCACCATAATAAACAGTGGGTTTTTAGTTCATGAATCGATCAATGCATTTAAACTTGCAGCCCACGTCAAGGTACCCCATTTCACTGCAAGTTCTACTGTATCACTCAGAATTCTAAACCTGGTAACTGCCATCACATCAGAATTAAACTGAGAGGTACGCTAAATGATTTAAAGCTCACCTGCCAACTGACTTATGGCTTTTAAGGGAGAGGCAGTCATCAAGCATAGCTGTTGCAAAACTACTAGTAAAACAGCTGACACAGGTTAAATAAATGTGCTTACACAGGGGTACATGAGAAGGCATATTGCATATGCTAATCACCTCATTCTCTGCCCCCTACTCCACCTCAGCACTGAAAGGCCCCACCCCCACTCTACTGTGCACCCCCATCCCCTCCCACTATCATGGTTCTTTTTCACCGTGCCCCCGCTGCTTTGTCCCACCCCACTGATATGCTTACCATGGTGGCCACGAAGACAGCAGAGAATTGCGGTCAGTTTCTTTATGGTATAGTAATGTCATCTGTGTCATATGCATATTGCAAGGTTTTTTCCAGCTGCTCTCTAAGGCCATTCCAAAAGAGCAATATATATCATCTATATATTTTACAAATAAAGTAATGTCCTCAGCAATATGTGGCTCTGTGAAGAATATGTATTTTTCAACTTGAAACATATACAAATATGCATATATGGGGACCACACACAATCCCATTGTGCAGCCCCTTAGCTGCAAGTAGTACTGTTCATCAAGAAGAAAGTAATTACGAGTGAGCGTAAGCTCAAGGAGTTGCAAGGACAGAGAAATTGCCAGGCCTTCATATTTAGGGTTATTCATTAGTAATCTATGCCATAAAGAAACTGACCGCAATTCTCTGCTGTCTTTGTCCATCCACCATCCACCCACTCTTAAAATAGGGCTTCCATTTTCTCAATTCCTGCAGGTTTATTGGATTTCTACATATATAGAGGAGGCCAATCACCAAATGGATGTGATGATCATCAAATTTATTAGCCGGGGCTATAAACTGTATTTATTGCAACGAGCGAAGAGCAATGTTCTGGCTATTCCTCGCATGGATACTTTAAAGCAAAAGGCTGGCAAACAGGCTACCTTGGATGGAATTCACTACGTCAATACATATACCTCAGACAGTGATTATATTATGAAGACAGTGAAGCGGTTTTGGCTGATTGTCAGTGGGGTTCCTGAACTAAAATCATTAAGGGAAACTAGAATAATGCCATGCATTAAGCTTGGTAGAAACATCCTGGACTTTGTGATGAGAACGGATATCATCAAGTTTATGTCATCACCCACTGGCCACTTTCTCTCGAGAAAGTTGGCCAGTTATAGGTGTACAGGATGTGTAACCTGTGGTTTTCTCGAGGTTGGTAATAGATTTGCACACGCCCATTCAGGAAAAATCCTGAGAATCAACTATAACCTGACATGTACTAGTAGGTTTGTAGTTTATTCGATTTGGTGTCCCTGTAGTCTTGTCGTTGTGGGTAAGATTACTAGACAATTCAAAGAAAGGATGATGGCATATCGCTTATCCATTAGACAGGCCCTTGAGGGACAGGCGTGTGATCAGCCGGTTGCTCGCCACTTCAGGGACTTTAAGCATCCTCTAGCGACGCTTAGATACAAGATGATCGACCAGATGCCAACTGTCCATTAGGGGGGCTGATAGAGTAAAGCCCTTTTACGCTTGGAAGCTAAACGTAGTTTTTTTTTAATAATAATTTAATTGATTCACAAAAACCATTTCAGTATATATGGCACAGTATAAGGAGTGTAGAAATAAAATATACCGCAGAAACAAAAAGGTACATAGTAACAGTACAAATGGAAATGGTAACAAGACACCAGGAGTTGAAGAATAAAAGAGAACAAGATCAGGTTAAACAAAGACAAAATACTTGGAAAGGTATGCCACCGTCAACAACAGCCTGTAGGTTGTACCATGTGATTAGATGGAAACTGTGTCTAATTGAATGTTTCATGTTATGGGAAAGTGTATATACTGTACATATGTTAACCAGGTATCAAAGAACTTTTCGGCCAAACCTTCTTTATTGATGGATGTGTCCAGTTCATATAAAATAGGTCAGACAGGCTAGGTGTAAATAAATTGTACAAGGGATGGATAATCTGCGCACTGGATAATTTCACCAAAAACTGCGCTCAACCCATTGCTGTAACTGTCACTGGCCTAGGCTGAGGGTGTTGTGAACTCGGGGATTCTTCCGATGGTTGGGAAGAGGAACCACAACTGAGCCGGAAAAGGGGTGGCCTAATATAGGACCTCCTCATACAGGACGCTAACAGTGGAGTTTGATGAAATATAGAAGAACTTTATTGCAGGGAAAAACAACTTATAGTCATATGTCAGTGAGGAATTAATGAGGGGATGTCCAGACCCACTGAAGGGTTTTGTGAGCAATGATAACTGAGGAAACTGTGGGTGATGCTTAAAAGTTACTGATAACTTGAGGAGCTTGTAAATGATGATTAAAGGCACAGATGGATAAAGAACTTGTGAGCGGAGGTGAAGACGCTGGTAAATTGAAGAACTTGAGTGCAGAGGTTTAGGACGCTGATGATTTGAGTGCAGTGGTTCAAGACGCTGTTGAGTTGTGGAGCTTGTGATCGGTGACTGAGACGCTGATGATGTGAAGAACTGAAGTGCAGAGGTTTAAGACGCTGTTGAATTGTAGAACTTGTGAACGGAGACTGAGACGCTGATGATGTGAAGAACTGAAGTGCAGGGGTTTAAGACGCTGTTGAATTGTAGAACTTGTGAACGGAAACTGAGACGCTGATGATGTGAAGAACTGAAGTGCAGGGGTTTAAGACGCTGTTGAATTGTAGAACTTGTGAACGGAAACTGAGACGCTGATGATGTGAAGAACTGAAGTGCAGGGGTTTAAGATGCTGTTGAATTGTAGAACTTGTGAACGGAGACTGAGACGCTGATGATGTGAAGAACTGAAGTGCAGGGGTTTGAGACGCTGGTGACTCGTAGAACTTGAGAACGGTCATCTAGGCCCGCAGACCACGCTGTTTCCTAGGAGCACTGGTGATTGGACCGCAGAGATATACTGGCCGCTGAATACACTGGAACTGGTGCAACGAACTGGCACCTGGAAATGCCGGAGACACTGGAGTACAACTGCAGAGATCCTTGCCGGGAACAAGAGCGCTGGCATCCACGTCAGGGAAATACGATACTCAGGCACTGAAGCTCTGTCCGGCATCTGACTTTGTATTCCCCGCCACCGCTGGATTGGCAGAGCAGTCTGATGATGTCACCTGCCCCCCGTCCACGTGATGCCGGGTGTCATGTCGGCGCCCATGTCCCGGAGAACCGCCGGGAGCCGCGCCAGCCAGACGCCAGAGCCTGTGGTCCACCGAAGGCAGAGGCCGCAACACCGACCAGCAGACACGCAGGGGTAAGCGCGGCGAACGCCGCCTCTGGTGTGTGACAGTACCCCCTCCTCCAGGAGTGGCCCCTGGACACTTTCCAGGTTTTTTTGGATGTCTGGAATGGAACATCCGCACCAGTCAGGGAGCCGTAACCTCAGTAGCTTTGACCCAGCTCCTTTCCCCAGGGCCAAAACCTTTTCATTCCACCAAATACTGTAGATTCTTGTGAAGATAGCGAGAATCAAGAATAGCTTTTATCTCAAAGTCCGTACCCTCTTCAGCCTCTGCAGAGGTTGGCCTTGGAGACTTGGAATGAAACCGGTTCAAAACAAGAGGGCAAAGCAGAGAGACATGAAAGGAATTCGGTATCCGGAGATGGGAAGGCAATCCCAACTTGCAGACAACCGGATTCAAGACTTGTAACACGGGGTAAGGACCAATGAACCTTGGAGCGAACTTCATAGTGGGCACCTTTAAACGGAGATTGCGGGTAGAGAGCCATACCCTGTCACCAACCTTGTATTGAGGAGCTGCCCGTCGCTTCCTATCCGCAAAGAACTTATAGCGTCCAGAAACTCTCTTGAGGTTGGCATGATCTCGGCTCCAGATTTGGCTGAAATGCCGGAGAGTAGAGGCTGCAGCAGGAACTTCTTCTGGAGGACAAATGGGTAATTCTGGAACTTGGGGATGAAATCCATAATTAATGAAAAATGGAGACTCACCAGTCGAGGAATGATATAGATGATTATGGGCGAACTCGGCCCAAGGCAACAACTCCACCCAGTTATCTTGTGAGGGGGAGAGGTAAACACGGAGAAAAGTATCCAAGTCTTGATTGACGCGTTCAATTTGCCCATTGGTCTGTGGATGGTAAGCAGATGAAAACTTGAGTTTTATTTGTAGGGCCGTGCAGAGGGCTCTCCAGAATCTTGCCGTAAACTGTACCCCTCGGTCAGAGACTATTTCCAGAGGTAACCCGTGCAGGCGGAAGTGTTCCCGAATGAATAACAAAGCCAACTTAGAAGCTGATGGTAATCCGGTCAACGGAACAAAATGTGCCATCTTAGAGAATCGGTTGATAATCACCCAGACGGTGTTATGACCCTTAGAGAGAGGCAGTTCAGTAACAAAGTCCATAGAAATATGAGTCTAAGGCCTCTTAGGAATGGACAATGGGTGCAACAACCCCGCAGGAGGCAGACGAAGAATTTTGTTCTGAGCACATTGAGGACACGAGTTGACATACTCTGGAACGTCCTTCTTCATAGTGTCCCACCAGTAAGATCTTCGTAGAAATTCCCACATCTTCTGAGCTCCAGGATGGCCAGAAAATTTGGAAATGTGAGCCCACTGCAACAATCTTGGTCGAAATTTAGCTGGCACCGACATTCTTCCAGGAGGAGGACCCAACGCGGTGGGAGCCGCAGAAATAGAAACTGGACTGAGGATCAACGCCTTTTCTACGGAACTCTCCTCATCCGAAGCCATTAAAGAACGG
This sequence comes from Pseudophryne corroboree, assembly GCF_028390025.1. Lineage (NCBI taxonomy): Eukaryota > Metazoa > Chordata > Amphibia > Anura > Myobatrachidae > Pseudophryne > Pseudophryne corroboree. Next base: position 574,016,321 of record NC_086449.1, read on the forward strand.
GATAGGGCATCCGCCTTGGTGTTAAGAGTTTCAGCCTGGTACTTAATGACAAACGCAAATCGGGCAAAGAAGAGCGCCCATCTTGCTTGACGGGGATTCAAGCACTGGGCCGTCTTGAGATACAGCAAATTCTTGTGATCCGTAAAAATCGTAATTAAGTGTTTAGCACCTTCCAAAAGATATCTCCATTCTTCCAAGGCAGATTTTATTGCCAACAGCTCTTTGTCTCCAATGGTGTAATTTAGTTCAGCAGGGGAGAACTTGCGAGAATGGAAACCACAAGGATGTAACTTCCCATCTGGAGCGTACTGCAAAAGTACGGCACCAATGCCTACCGTAGAAGCATCGACCTCCAGAAAGAATGGTTTTTGAAAGTCTGGTTGCTGAAGTACCGGAGCGGTCATAAAGACTGTCTTCAACTGGGCGAACGATGCTACAGCTTCAGAGGACCAATGGCTTGGGTCAGCCCCTTTCTTGGTTAGGGCAGTAATAGGCACCACGATAGTAGAGAAACCCCTTATGAATTTCCGGTAGTAATATGCGAACCCTAGAAATCGTTGCCCCGCTTTCAACGAAAGAGGCTGAGTCCAGTCCCGAATAGCAGAAAGTTTCTCCAGATTCATACGCAACTCCATGCCCAAAATAATGTAACCCATAAATGGAATAGAGGGGACCTCAAAGGTGCACTTGGAAATCTTGCCATAAAGATGGTTCTCTCGCAACCGAAGGAGTACCTCCTTAACTTGTATTCTGTGCTCAGTGAGATTCTTTGAAAATATCAGGATGTCATCCAAATATACCACTACATTTAGGTATAGCATGTCCCGAAAGACTTCATTAATGAATCCCTGGAAGACGGCAGGGGCGTTGCTGAGGCCAAACGGCATTACCAGGTACTCAAAATGCCCGTCCCTAGTATTGAAGGCCGTCTTCCATTCGTCCCCTTGTCGGATACGTTTCAAGTTATAAACTCCCCTTAAGTCGAGCTTAGTGAAGACTCGAGCTCCGCGAACTCTATCAAAAAGCTCCGTGATGAGCGGCAGAGGATACTTATTCTTAATGGTGACTTCATTTAGACCACGATAGTCGATACATGGCCTCAGGCCTCCGTCTTTTTTTTTCACAAAGAAGAAGCCTGCTCCCGCTGGGGAAGTAGAGGGGCGGATGAATCCCTTCTGCAAATTAGACTTGATATATTCTGACATGGCTTGTGTCTCGGGTACTGACAAGGGATAGGTACGACCTCGAGGTGGCATTTTGCCCGGGATGAGCTCAATAGGACAGTCCCAGGGTCTATGTGGTGGTAACTTATCGGCCGCCTGTTCCGAGAACACATCTGTAAATTCCCGATAAGCCTCAGGAATGAGCTCATCGTCCGACTTGGACGAAACACGAAGCGGGTAGACAGGAATAAGACAATTCGAGTGACAGAATGAATTCCAAGAAATTATCTGTGTCGACCTCCAGTCGACGTGAGGGTTGTGAAGCTTGAGCCAGGGAAGACCAAGGACGAGATCGTGAGGCATCTCCTGAATCACAAGGAACTCCAGATGTTCTTGGTGCAAAGCTCCCACTTGCAGCTTGATTGGCATAGTACGACTTGTAATCAGAGCATTAGGAATTTGGGCACCATTAATAGCCGTTATCGTAATAGGTCGTTCGACCGACTGTAACTTCAAACCCAGATTCTGGGCGCAGGAAAGGGAAATAAAATTCCCCGCAGCTCCTGAGTCCAACAGTGCCTTAACAGTTTTAACTTCAGACTCAGAAGACAGAGATACAGAGAGTAGACAGTAGAGATGAGCGCCGGAAATTTTTCGGGTTTTGTGTTTTGGGTTCGGTTCCGCGGCCGTGTTTTGGGTTCGACCGCGTTTTGGCAAAACCTCACCGAATATTTTTTGTCGGATTCGGGTGTGTTTTGGATTCGGGTGTTTTTTTCAAAAAACACTAAAAAAACAGCTTAAATCATAGAATTTGGGGGTCATTTTGATCCCAAAGTATTATTAACCTCAAAAACCATAATTTCCACTCATTTTCAGTCTATTCTGAATACCTCACACCTCACAATATTATTTTTAGTCCTAAAATTTGCACCTAGGTCGCTGGATGACTAAGCTAAGCGACCCTAGTGGCCGACACAAACACCGGGCCCATCTAGGAGTGTCACTGCAGTGTCACGCAGGATGTCCCTTCCAAAAAACCCTCCCCAAACAGCACATGACGCAAAGAAAAAAAGAGGCGCAATGAGGTAGCTGTGTGAGTAAGATAAGCGACCCTAGTGGCCGACACAAACACCTGGCCCATCTAGAAGTGTCACTGCAGTGTCACGCAGGATGTCCCTTCCAAAAAACCCTCCCCAAACAGCACATGACGCAAAGAAAAAAAGAGGCGCAATGAGGTAGCTGTGTGAGTAAGATAAGCGACCCTAGTGGCCGACACAAACACCTGGCCCATCTAGGAGTGTCACTGCAGTGTCACGCAGGATGTCCCTTCCAAAAAACCCTCCCCAAACAGCACATGACGCAAAGAAAAAAAGAGGCGCAATGAGGTAGCTGTGTGAGTAAGATAAGCGACCCTAGTGGCCGACACAAACACCGGGCCCATCTAGGAGTGGCACTGCAGTGTCACGCAGGATGTCCCTTCCAAAAAACCCTCCCCAAACAGCACATGACGCAAAGAAAAATTAAAGAAAAAAGAGGTGCAAGATGGAATTGTCCTTGGGCCCTCCCACCCACCCTTATGTTGTATAAACAGGACATGCACACTTTAACCAACCCATCATTTCAGTGACAGGGTCTGCCACACGACTGTGACTGAAATGACGGGTTGGTTTGGACCCCCACCAAAAAAGAAGCAATTAATCTCTCCTTGCACAAACTGGCTCTACAGAGGCAAGATGTCCACCTCATCATCATCCTCCGATATATCACCGTGTACATCCCCCTCCTCACAGATTATCAATTCGTCCCCACTGGAATCCACCATCTCAGCTCCCTGTGTACTTTGTGGAGGCAATTGCTGCTGGTCAATGTCTCCACGGAGGAATTGATTATAATTCATTTTAATGAACATCATCTTCTCCACATTTTCTGGATGTAACCTCGTACGCCGATTGCTGACAAGGTGAGCGGCGGCACTAAACACTCTTTCGGAGTACACACTTGTGGGAGGGCAACTTAGGTAGAATAAAGCCAGTTTGTGCAAGGGCCTCCAAATTGACTCTTTTTCCTGCCAGTATAAGTACGGACTGTGTGACGTGCCTACTTGGATGCGGTCACTCATATAATCCTCCACCATTCTTTCAATGGTGAGAGAATCATATGCAGTGACAGTAGACGACATGTCCGTAATCGTTGTCAGGTCCTTCAGTCCGGACCAGATGTCAGCATCAACAGTCGCTCCAGACTGCCCTGCATCACCGCCAGCGGGTGGGCTCGGAATTCTGAGCCTTTTCCTCGCACCCCCAGTTGCGGGAGAATGTGAAGGAGGAGATGTTGACAGGTCGCGTTCCGCTTGACTTGACAATTTTCTCACCAGCAGGTCTTTCAACCCCAGCAGACTTGTGTCTGCCGGAAAAAGAGATCCAAGGTAGGCTTTAAATCTAGGATCGAGCACGGTGGCCAAAATGTAGTGCTCTGATTTCAACAGATTGACCACCCGTGAATCCTTGTTAAGCGAATTAAGGGCTCCATCCACAAGTCCCACATGCCTAGCGGAATCGCTCCGTGTTAGCTCCTCCTTCAATGTCTCCAGCTTCTTCTGCAAAAGCCTGATGAGGGGAATGACCTGACTCAGGCTGGCAGTGTCTGAACTGACTTCACGTGTGGCAAGTTCAAAGGGCATCAGAACCTTGCACAACGTTGAAATCATTCTCCACTGCGCTTGAGACAGGTGCATTCCACCTCCTATATCGTGCTCAATTGTATAGGCTTGAATGGCCTTTTGCTGCTCCTCCAACCTCTGAAGCATATAGAGGGTTGAATTCCACCTCGTTACCACTTCTTGCTTCAGATGATGGCAGGGCAGGTTCAGTAGTTTTTGGTGGTGCTCCAGTCTTCTGTACGTGGTGCCTGTACGCCGAAAGTGTCCCGCAATTCTTCTGGCCACCGACAGCATCTATTGCACGCCCCTGTCGTTTTTTAAAAAATTCTGCACCACCAAATTCAAGGTATGTGCAAAACATGGGACGTGCTGGAATTTGCCCATATTTAATGCACACACAATATTGCTGGCGTTGTCCGATGCCACAAATCCACAGGAGAGTCCAATTGGGGTAAGCCATTCCGCGATGATCTTCCTCAGTTGCCGTAAGAGGTTTTCAGCTGTGTGCGTATTCTGGAAAGCGGTGATACAAAGCGTAGCCTGCCTAGGAAAGAGTTGGCGTTTGCGAGATGCTGCTACTGGTGCCGCCGCTGCTGTTCTTGCGGCGGGAGTCCATACATCTACCCAGTGGGCTGTCACAGTCATATAGTCCTGACCCTGCCCTGCTCCACTTGTCCACATGTCCGTGGTTAAGTGGACATTGGGTACAACTGCATTTTTTAGGACACTGGTGAGTCTTTTTCTGACGTCCGTGTACATTCTCGGTATCGCCTGCCTAGAGAAGTGGAACCTAGATGGTATTTGGTAACGGGGGCACACTGCCTCAATAAATTGTCTAGTTCCCTGTGAACTAACGGCGGATACCGGACGCACGTCTAACACCAACATAGTTGTCAAGGCCTCAGTTATCCGCTTTGCAGCAGGATGACTGCTGTGATATTTCATCTTCCTCGCAAAGGACTGTTGGACAGTCAATTGCTTACTGGAAGTAGTACAAGTGGGCTTACGACTTCCCCTCTGGGATGACCATCGACTCCCAGCAGCAACAACAGCAGCGCCAGCAGCAGTAGGCGTTACACGCAAGGATGCATCGGAGGAATCCCAGGCAGGAGAGGACTCGTCAGAATTGCCAGTGACATGGCCTGCAGGACTATTGGCATTCCTGGGGAAGGAGGAAATTGACACTGAGGGAGTTGGTGGGGTGGTTTGCGTGAGCTTGGTTACAAGAGGAAGGGATTTACTGGTCAGTGGACTGCTTCCGCTGTCGCCCAAAGTTTTTGAACTTGTCACTGACTTATTATGAATGCGCTGCAGGTGACGTATAAGGGAGGATGTTCCGAGGTGGTTAACGTCCTTACCCCTACTTATTACAGCTTGACAAAGGCAACACACGGCTTGACACCTGTTGTCCGCTTTTCTGTTGAAATACCTCCACACTGAAGAGCTGATTTTTTTGGTATTTTCACCAGGCATGTCAACGGCCATATTCCTCCCACGGACAACAGGTGTCTCCCCGGGTGCCTGACTTAAACAAACCACCTCACCATCAGAATCCTCCTGGTCAATTTCCTCCCCAGCGCCAGCAACACCCATATCCTCCTCATCCTGGTGTACTTCAACACTGACATCTTCAATCTGACTATCAGGAACTGGACTGCGGGTGCTCCTTCCAGCACTTGCAGGGGGCGTGCAAATGGTGGAAGGCGCATGCTCTTCACGTCCAGTGTTGGGAAGGTCAGGCATCGCAACCGACACAATTGGACTCTCCTTGTGGATTTGGGATTTCGAAGAACGCACAGTTCTTTGCGGTGCTTTTGCCAGCTTGAGTCTTTTCAGTTTTCTAGCGAGAGGCTGAGTGCTTCCATCCTCATGTGAAGCTGAACCACTAGCCATGAACATAGGCCAGGGCCTCAGCCGTTCCTTGCCACTCCGTGTGGTAAATGGCATATTGGCAAGTTTACGCTTCTCCGACGACAATTTTATTTTAGGTTTTGGAGTCCTTTTTTTACTGATATTTGGTGTTTTGGATTTGACATGCTCTGTACTATGACATTGGGCATCGGCCTTGGCAGACGACGTTGCTGGCATTTCATCGTCTCGGCCATGACTAGTGGCAGCAGCTTCAGCACGAGGTGGAAGTGGATCTTGATCTTTCCCTAATTTTGGAACCTCAACATTTTTGTTCTCCATATTTTAATAGGCACAACTAAAAGGCACCTCAGGTAAACAATGGAGATGGATGGATACTAGTATACTTATGGATGGACTGCCGAGTGCCGACACAGAGGTAGCTACAGCCGTGGACTAACGTACTGTGTCTGCTGCTAATATAGACTGGATGATTGATAATGAGATGAAATCAATATATATATGTATGTATATATAATATCACTAGTACTGCAGCCGGACAGGTAGATAATATATTTATTAGGTAATGATGACTGATGACGGACCTGCTGGACACTGTCAGCTCAGCAGCACCGCAGACTGCTACAGTAAGCTACTATACTATAGTAGTATGTACAAAGAAGAAAGAAAAAAAAAAAACCACGGGTAGGTGGTATACAATTATGGATGGACTGCCGAGTGCCGACACAGAGGTAGCTACAGCCGTGGACTAACGTACTGTGTCTGCTGCTAATATAGACTGGATGATTGATAATTAGATGAAATCAATATATATATGTATGTATATATAATATCACTAGTACTGCAGCCGGACAGGTAGATAATATATTTATTAGGTAATGATGACTGATGACGGACCTGCTGGACACTGTCAGCTCAGCAGCACCGCAGACTGCTACAGTAAGCTACTATACTATAGTAGTATGTACAAAGAAGAAAGAAAAAAAAAAACCACGGGTAGGTGGTATACAATTATGGATGGACTGCTGAGTGCCGACACAGAGGTAGCTACAGCCGTGGACTAACGTACTGTGTCTGCTGCTAATATAGACTGGATGATTGATAATGAGATGAAATCAATATATATATGTATGTATATATAATATCACTAGTACTGCAGCCGGACAGGTAGATAATATATTTATTAGGTAATGATGACTGATGACGGACCTGCTGGACACTGTCAGCTCAGCAGCACCGCAGACTGCTACAGTAAGCTACTATACTCTATAGTAGTATGTACAAAGAAGAAAGAAAAGAAAAAAACCACGGGTAGGTGGTATACAATTATGGATGGACTGCCGAGTGCCGACACAGAGGTAGCTACAGCCGTGGACTAACGTACTGTGTCTGCTGCTAATATAGAGTCTAGACTGGATGATAAATTATTGATAATGAGATGAAATCAATATAATATCACTAGTACTGCAGCCGGACAGGTACTATATATATTTATTATGTAATGACTGATGACGGACCTGCTGGACACTGTCAGGTCAGCACAGCACCGCAGACTGCTACAGTAAGCTACTATAGTAGTATGTATAAAGAAGAATGAAAAAAAAAAAACCACGGGTAGGTGGTATACAATATTATATATATATATATATTATATACAATTATATATATATATATATATATATATATATATATTAAACTGGTGGTGATTGATTATTAAACTGGTGGTCACTTCAGGACAGGTCACGTTGCAACTTGCAACTAGTACTCCGAGGCCTAAGCAGACAATCACAAAATATATTATTATACTGGTGGTCAGTGTGGTCACAACAATGGCAGTGTGGCACTGACTCTGGCAGCAAAAGTGTGCACTGTACGTTATATGTACTCCTGAGTCCTGCTCTCAGACTCTAACTGCTCCCCACTGTCAGTGTCTCCCCCACAAGTCAGATAATACACTTACAGTCACACTATCTAATCTATAAATATCACTTCAGCAAGTAGTATAGTAGTATACAGTAGTACTCCTCCTAATAATGCTCCCCGAAAATACTGTGTCTCTCTCTTCTCTAAACGGAGAGGACGCCAGCCACGTCCTCTCCCTATGACTCTCAATGCACGTGTGAAAATGGCGGCGACGCGCGGCTCCTTATATAGAATCCGAGTCTCGCGATAGAATCCGAGCCTCGCGAGAATCCGACAGCGTGATGATGACGTTCGGGCGCGCTCGGGTTAGCCGAGCAAGGCGGGAAGATCCGAGCCTGCTCGGACCCGTGTAAAAAACCTGAAGTTCGGGCGGGTTCGGATTCAGAGGAACCGAACCCGCTCATCTCTAGTAGACAGTCCACTGCCGGAGAAGATTGAGAAACAACCCCTAGTTTGACTTCTCCAGAACAAGCTAGGACTGCCCGTTTACCGGGCGAGACTTGCAGGACTTGAGAAAATAATCCGCGGCTCCACAGTAGAGGCAAAGTCTACCCTCACGACGATGCTGACGCTCTTCTGGGGACAGCCAAGACCGATTAATCTGCATGGGTTCGTCTGGATTTGAATTAACTGTTTGCTTAGAAGGAAGAGATCGGAGTCTCGACCGGTCAGACCGACTACGTTCACCACCTCGTTCCTGCATGCGAAGATCCACCTTTACACAGAGTGAGATCAACTGTTCCAAGGAATCTAGCAGATCTCTAATCAATTCGTCTTTCAAACGATCCGAGAGCCCGTTCCAAAAAGCAGCCCGAAGGGCATCATTATTCCAGCTCAGTTCAGAAGCTATAGTTTGAAAGTGAATTACATACTGTCCCACAGTACGAGAGCCTTGTCGAACTCGGAGCAAATCAGCTGAGGCAGCAGGCGTCCTGCCGGGCTCATCAAAGATCCTTCGGAATGACGCAATGAAGTTGATATAACTAGAAACTAACGGATCCGATCGCTCCCACAACGGTGACACCCACTCCAACGCTGAACCCTCAAGCAAAGAGATAATGTATGCCACTTTAGACCGATCCATAGGGAAGTTATGTGAGAGGAGTTCGAAATGTACCTCACACTGATTGAGGAATCCACAGCAATTTTTTTGATTCCCGTTATAACGAGGAGGAGTGGGAAGCTGAAGGCGTGACCTGGTTCCAGACATGGAGGGAACATTGCCAGAGACAACCACTGGAACGGATACTGGAACTGGAGCTGGCACCACTGAAGCCAGAGAAGTCTGGATTTGATCCAGACGGCCAGATAATTCCTGGAGATAATGCATCACCTGATTCTGTGCTGTTTCCTGACTCTGTACTCGGGAAACCAGGTCCTGCATGGTACTTGCCTCTGGGTTCCGATTCCCCGGGTCCATGGGGCCTGAGTATACTGTCACTGGCCTAGGTTGAGGGTGTTGTGAACTCGGGGATTCTTCCGATGGTTGGGAAGAGGAACCACAACTGAGCCGGAAAAGGGGTGGCCTAATATAGGACCTCCTCATACAGGATGCTGACAGTGGAGTTTGATGAAATATAGAAGAACTTTATTGCAGGGAAAAACAACTTATAGTCATACTGTATGTCAGTGAGGAATTAATGAGGGTATGTCCAGACCCACTGAAGGGTTTTGTGAGCAATGATAACTGAGGAAACTGTGGGTGATGCTTAAAAGTTACTGATAACTTGAGGAGCTTGCAAATGATGATTAAAGGCACAGATGGATAAAGAACTTGTGAGCGGAGGTGAAGACGCTGGTAAATTGAAGAACTTGAGTGCAGAGGTTTAGGACGCTGATGATTTGAGTGCAGTGGTTTAAGACGCTGTTGAGTTGTGGAGCTTGTGATCGGTGACTGAGACGCTGATGATGTGAAGAACTGAAGTGCAGGGGTTTAAGATGCTGTTGAATTGTAGAACTTGTGAACGGAGACTGAGACGCTGATGATGTGAAGAACTGAAGTGCAGGGGTTTAAGACGCTGTTGAATTGTGGAACTTGTGAACGGAAACTGAGACGCTGATGATGTGAAGAACTGAAGTGCAGGGGTTTAAGACGCTGTTGAATTGTAGAACTTGTGAACGGAGTCTGAGACGCTGATGATGTGAAGAACTGAAGTGCAGGGGTTTGAGACGCTGGTGACTCGTAGAACTTGAGAACGGTCATCTAGGCCCGCAGACCACGCTGTTTCCTAGGAGCACTGGTGATTGGACCGCAGAGATATACCGGCCGCTGAATACACTGGAACTGGTGCAACGAACTGGCACCTGGAAATGCCGGAGACACTGGAGTACAACTGCAGAGATCCTTGCCGGGAACAAGAGCGCTGGCATCCACGCCAGGAAAAGACGATACTCAGGCACTGAAGCTCTGTCCGGCGTCTGACTTTGTATTCCCCACCACCGCTGGATTGGCGGAGCAGTCTGATGACGTCACCTGCCCCCCGTCCACGTGATGCCGGGTGTCATGGCGGCGCCCATGCCCCGGAGAACCGCCGGGAGCCGCGCCAGCCAGATGCCGGAGCCCGTGGCCCACCGAAGGCAGAGGCCGCAACACCGACCAGCAGACACGCAGGGGTAAGCGCGGCAAACGCCGCCTCTGGTGTGTGACAGTAGCTATGTTCCTGAATGGTTTGTACCATGTTTGTGGGTGGTATACAGCTATGTGTCAGTTTCTGCTTCATGTCAGGAGCCTTTCGACACACTATCTTTGGATTCTGCGGTAAGACTTCTGCCAGAATGTCATCTTGCATTAGTATTGACCAATGTTTTTTTATAATCTTTTTTACCTTGTTTGCTTGATCTGAGTATTGTGTGATAAATAAAGGTTCCTCAATATTCGTCCCCTGTTTTGGCTTGTCTCTATAAACTAAAAGTGAGGTTCTGTCGCTCGATAATTTTTTTCTCTAAATCTTTCACTCAAAACCATTCCTTGTGTGCCATAATCACTAATCCTCGGGCAATTACGTCTTAGTCTTTTGAATTTTCCCATTGGTATGCCGTTAAGCCAGGTAGGATGGGGGGGGGGGGGGGGGGGGGAAATAGGCACCACGAGAGTCAAATAAACTTTATTTCATCCTCACTATATAGCTAAAGTATCATGGCAATAGACTGACTTTTATTTCATTTTATTATATTATTTATACGTTTTAAGAGGTGCTACTAAAACAGACCTGTAGGTTATCTCACTATCCCCAGAGAATGTGGGTTATAAGAATATATTATTCACTAGTTTATATACAGCATCCCACTCACAACCCACTTGACAATATCGAAGTTATTAGCAACAGTGCTAGAACGAGCACTATTAAAATCTACCTGACTTTATAATTACTTTTATGTAACTATATCTGAATGTGTGTTACAAACAAGTTTCACCTAACATTGGATATGTCTGCAAGTTCAGGATATTCAACCAATCGGCTTCTCTGTAAGCTCAGATTGACAACTCGAGGATCCAATCAGAGGTTCAGATCAAATGACGAATAGGAGACGACTCCACCTCACAAAGTCCTTTAAATCAATACAATCCAGACACTCAAAGAACTCCCAGAGGAAGACCAGAATTGGTTGAAACGCGTTGGAGCAGCTTAATTAACACTAATAGAACCAGGACAACCTTTTCCTGAGAAGCAGAATGGTGAACTATAGAATTTCGACAGTAACCCGGTCACATGACCCGGAATCCGGAAGTGAGCGGTTATTAGGCAACAGAAGGAGGAAGAAGCCGGTGACAGGACGCGGTGGACGGCGGAGGAAGAGAGAGAGGTAAGTCTCCATAGGAGGAGAAGATGCGCAGCCAGCCGCTCTGAGAGTCGCGACTGTGAGCACCTCCTCCCCAAGCCAGGATCGCTCCAGAAGCTGACTGGCCCGCAGAGGGTGTTCGTATACAGACACACCGCTGGGGGCTGGGGCTGAAAGAAATGAACTAATCCGGAGCCCTTCATCTTCTGTCTAAAGCCCACACTGTGTGCCAGCTGCTCCGTGAAGAAACCCAGCAGTTCAAAGAAGATTTAGTGCACATATAACCAGCACAGACGAGCGGGACGCCGCAGTCTGTTCAACATAAAGACTTTGTCATTCTCAGCACGAACTTACTTATACAAACAACATCCAATGGTGTGCATAAATAAAGCACAAATATAGAGGAACTAAAATAAGACCATCAAACTAGTGGACCCCCGTGTGAGGGTCACATATTTGCATGCATTTACCCCAAGTTACCCATTGATCCGACGAAGTTTCACACAATATCAATAAGGGTAACACGGTTACGCAGATATAGGTTGTTAATAATTCAATAAAAATACGACTTTTTCATATACATATGTTATTCCCATTGTGCATTTTATAACAGTATATTCTGATATCACATTTGAATGTTCAATAACCACTGTATAAGGTACATATACTATTGATAAGAGGTGAGCATCTTTACTCTCTATATACTATATCATTCATCACTTTTTAACTGAAGAAACACCATTCAGGTACATAGCTACAGCCAGGGTCAGACTGGCCCACGGGGTACCATGAAAACCACCGGTAGGCCCCACTGCCTGAGTGCCCACTCTTTCCTCTAGGGATCAGGTTCCAGACTGTGCACTTATATTATTATTATTATACATGGTAGATATGTCGCATTACACTGCACTAGACTATTGTGTATTTCAAGCCTCTGTGGAGGCTGGCCACACCCCCTTTGTAGGCTGGAAACACCCCTAAGTATGGGCCCCTATCACTGCATTCCCCCGGTGGGCCCTTCATGCCCCAGTCCGACACTGGCTACAGCAAGGGGTTGAGCACAGTTTTTGGTGAAATTATCCATTGGTAGGTGTAAATAAAGAAAAGTATGGGGTGTAAAGTTCAATCCATTTTGAAATAAAAAAAATTTCTATGCTGCACCAGCAATCTTAAATAACAGCAGTTTGTTACCTTTGGATAACATAGGAGCAGGTAAACAAGAAAATAACCCCCAGAACATCCAATTAGGTGAAAGGGGAACATGTATGTGTAGGAGATGCTAAATGGATTTTTAAATTAAATACCATACATCCCCTTGGCCTTAAAAAATATTTTCCTCTTAATTGCTTTCTGTTAGCCCAGGTAATGACATCCACAATTTCTTATGGGACTTCGACATACATATTACATATCAGTGTTCATTATGCTTAAAACATTTAGTTGCGAATATTGTTGCTGATTTGAATTGCCATTTATGTCCTTAGAAAGAGGCATGTACCTCGGTTTAATTTCACTGCCTATGGTGTCTATGTTTCTATGGCAACGTTCGGGGTGTCAGCAGCGGATGGAGTCAGGCGACGCCTGATGATGTCATGATGCCTCAATGCCATCAGAGTGGCCATGCTGTCTGTGTCATCTCACTCTGTATGTTTCTATAATGGTAAGCACTGCTTGTATAGTTTTGTTTTTGTGATGAGGGATTAACATATCCGAAAGCTCAGTCTTTGGTGTGGACCCAGATTGTATGTATTGCTATAGGCATTTCTATAATGGGTGCAGTGTGGCCCCTGGGTCCAGGGGGGCCCACACTGTACACACTGCACCCCATATATTATACTTACCTCTCCGGAGTCCCGTGGCGACAGCCCTCCAGTGTGGGCATAAATCACTCAGAAAATGTCCACCGTGGCCATTTCTGAGTTCTTTACGCATGTGCACTGGAGATGTCCCCAAGAACAAGGCGCGGACGCCATGTTCCCGGAGACCTGCGCATGCACAGTAGACTCTGGCATTATGCCAGAGTCTACTTGCTGCCACATAGGAGGGGGCCCGTGACAGAGGCTGCATGCGGGTCCACTCCTCTCTTAAAACGCCCCTGTGTATTGCCAATTACGTCCAATATGATATCCCTTATTGGAGATGGAGGACACCGGGGCAGCTGTAAATCATTCACTGGAGAGTGCCGGGACCTGTGTATCATAATCAAAGGCTGCTGTCATGTCATGCTGGTGATGGAGACAGGCCGGGTGAGAAGAATCTAACACAGGGTAAGTATAGCGGGACAGGGCTGGGGGCAAACCTGGTCCTGACGTATGATGGGTATATACTTAACCATGTTTATAAATGCAAAATAAAAAAGACAAAACAGACAAATTTCTGTTTCTCTGTGCAAAATATTCCATGTTTCATTGAATTTCTATAGAAAAATTAAGTGAAGATTAGTCTTTGAATGTCAGTGTCTGCTGACAATACATGTAAGGCATTAATACGCCTGTGCATTTCTGTATGAAATATATCTATAGCAGCTGAGCTGTGAGTAAGATCTCACTGGTTATAAGGTTAATCTCCCCTTTATTATAATGCGGTTGAGTTGCTCCTGATATCTTTGTGTGTCTTTGCTGAAAACTGTACATTCTGTTTAATGGCAGCGGGGTATGTACAGTATGCAAGACTCTGCACAATAAAACAGCATCCATCTCCTTACCACAGTGCACTCTAAACGACATATATAAAAGAAATGTAGTTCAATGTTTGCTGATAAATTGTTCTTGCATGTTCACTGTTACCATAGACTTCAAATGTGTCATGTGGCATTATTTTCTATCTTCCCATATCTCCCACACTTACTTAATAGAGTACATCACAGCAGGTAAAGAACAGTTTAGCACCATACAGTATATACAACATCTGTCGTTCAAATCTGACACAAGGATGTACTTAGATTTTTGACTCGCATTCTTGTTTTCAAAGTGGTACAAGGCAAGCTAGACTGGAGCATCTGTCAAGTGCAGTGGTGGCACTTTCTACATTATGCTAATTATTAGATTGCCTGTGGACACAACAAATAATGCAGGCCATACATCTACGACCCGATTCCCCATCTTGCGATCCAATACGCCATCGATGATTGGTGATCCGCCAGTACTGTAAATCAGTGAAATTTAACATGTTAAAATTCCTGACTTGCCGATCCCAACCATTTTCTGGTCGGAATCGGTGAATTGTAGAAATCCAACATGTTGGATTTCTCAGATACCCCCGAGGCAGCTGTCGACAGAACAGGGAATCGTGGCAATCAGTCACAGACGTATGTGCCCCTTAAGTTGCAAAAGCAAACTTGTAGAGAACTGTATAACTATTAAATTATTGTAACAATTAATTTCAATAGTTTTGGTTTCATGGTACATCAAACTATAATAAAGGAATTTGTACAAAATTGACAACACTAGACAGCCATTACCATTATGCACTAAGGGTAGGATGTACTGAAGCCTAAAATGCAATGAAAACTCAGAAAATCATCCAGTTTTGGGGGTTTTTACTGCATTTTCCATATGTACCAAGCTCCAGAATGCAATGTATTCCAGAGCTTGGACCCAGTGGATAATGCCATCTTTGGGTGGCGCTACCCAGTAGAAGCCTATGAACTTCTTTCTACATTTCTTCCTGAGATGGATCCAATCGCATTCCTCCCAGCAACCCCTGCGGCCACCACATCACTCTGTGCATGCGCACAAGGGCTCCCGGGTTCTAAACCTATAAGTCCTTCTATCACAATAGAGAGCTCTCATCGGGAGGACTGTCCTTTGCAAATTTCTTGCGCTCGCATCTCAGTGCTGGGATGCCAGTGTTGCTATGGTGACGCGGTACGCGAGACACAACCCTTTTCTTCTATGCACCCAAGTATTCTGAGTTTCTCTGGTCAAAGGTACCAAACCAACCACACAGTCGGAGTGGAATAATGTAATTGTGAGAGGGTGTGCTGTATGATATCTTGGCAGCCCAAGTGCGTCACAGTACCAGTAGGTTTCACAGATGGATTTAAGTCGATTTCAAGCTGAATCTTAGGCTGGGTACACATTAGAAACATGTATCTGCCGACCTGCCATTGTGCCAACAGAGTGGCAAATAAGGTAAGCTACAGTATACACACTTACCAATCGTCAGCTTGATGTGTCAGGACAGATGTCACAACTTGGCGGGCATGTTGGGATGTTAGTGTCAGCCAGTGTTCAGGCGGTCGGCGGGTCGCCCGTACTCACATGCAGATGCACTGATAATATACTGTATTTTTCAGATGTTGTTCACAGACCTATCGAGTGTATATCAGATCTGTATACAACATATCGTTCATTGATATGATGAACGATATGAAGACAAGTGTGTACCCAGCATTAGATTGTCTAACAGGCCAATGTTACAACTAATCAAATTTGAATGATAGTGTATATCACTTCCCCTTATGTTTTTTTGGTGGAGAGTTCTTACAGTTAAGCCATCACCATCCAGTAGATTGCTGGTAGCCACTGTTCCCTGCAACGCTACAGGTTAGACACCATAACTTAGAGCCTAATTCAGATTTGTTTGCAAACCCAATGGTTTACATACAAATCCAATGGTGTGGGGTCTGCACAGTACAGGTCTTGCCATATAGCTCACAGCCTTTTGTCAGATTGACATGCGGGGGCGACACACGGCCACATTCTTCAAACAGGGCATGTTGCATCCGAGCTCGGATCTCGCAAATGCATGCTGAAGGCATCTATCTCCTACAGACACCTCCTGTTGCGTTGCATTTTAATTACACAGAATTGCACAGCTGCTTCCTTGCAAACATGAATTACACTCAGAAGTCCATTATGAAGCATTGATGCGAATTGGAGCATTCAGTACTATTTGGTGGTTGGGATCTTGGTAAATATTTGTGGTACAGCAGTAAAATTCCCATTATTCTACATGGCAGGTATAAAATGGTTTAATACTATGAAAATAAAAAGTGTCGGTTCCCCTTTAAACAGAGCTCCATTACAAACGCTGTTCCATAAAACAAAACATACTGTATACATACTCTATAACCGGGAAATGTGTATACTCAGTGTGTAGAAGGATATGTGACTGAGAAATCATGCTATGCATATCCCGTTAAGCTGGATCAGTGGGGAAGGAAGGGAGGGGGATTCTGCTAAGACACCCAATTGTAGTTTAGGTCTACGGTTGTGTCTCAGCCAAAGTACAAGAGGAAAGATTCCTGCATCACCCATCATGCAGCGTTATGTAAATATCCCCAGTGTCAGCTGAGGAGATATTAATGTTAAACTTCCACATACAGTATATTCTGTTTATTCCTCTAAAGTGGTTAATATATGTAGGCCTTGCACACACTAATATCCATGACTCCTCCACAAAAAGAAACTAAAAATAGCTGGGAATGACATGGAAAGAACTGCAAATGTCAGGCACTAGTGAAAAGGTGCCATTTTCTAGCAGCTGGGAAGGCAAATGTGTTGAATGGTAACAGTTTTAATTGCTCACTGTTGATGTCACGCAGTTCCACATCTTTGAAACCGAACAGATCTAGCACTTTCCTGTCAGAAAATTCATCTGGGTGAAAGCTGTTGATTTAAATCTTATTGTTAGGTACTTCCCTTTTCTTTGCATTGAAAAAAAGACCACAGAACAGAAATAAAGGCTATTTTTGTAGTTGGCTGAAGAGGTGCCAATTTTCTTAGGTAAATTAAAATGTAATCTTTTATTCACATTTTAAGGAGACAGTAGAGGTAATTTCCAAAGCAAAAAATATCCGCAGCACAGGGCTCTGGAACGGCCTGTATATGTGCAAGTGTGTCTGTGGAGCACGGGTTTCCACAACACGATGTCAGGAGGAATAGCACAGAAGGAAGAAGCTGGGCCAAGAGAAGATGTATTGAAATGAGATAAAGGTATGCAGAGAGCTTATTTGTAGGAGCAATCCTACTTTTCACTCCACAATAAGACTTGTCATGTCCTATAATTTTAATGGGATCTGCTTGTACTTCCATTTGGCACTTTAGCAGTAACATGCATTTTCAGAAGTACTCACAGTTATTCAGTTATAATCCCAGCACAGCAACATTTCTTCTTTTGCTGTGTACGTCTACAGGGTTGTGAGGTAAAAAGAGCAATGTTGTTCCTGCGTTGTGTCGCTGTTATCAGAGTTTCCATGCCAAGCTGATAGCACCTCACAGGTTTAATTTTTAATTGAATTATCCCCAAAGTATGCAATAAAGTTTGATACACACAGTATTGCCATATGTCATGCAGGCCCGGCAACAGAAATCTTGGGGCCCGGTACAGTGATATCTCCGGGGCCCCCTCAGATTGTAATTGTATATATATATATATATATATATATATATTAAAGCGCAATGGAATTTGCTGCACTACATATCTACTTATCTATAAGCTACAAGAATTAGGGCTAGGAAGCACTGTATGCACTTGGGTCAAGAATTGGTTAGATAACAGAGAGCAGCGCGTTGTGGTTAATGGATCTCTTTCAAATTGGACTGAAGTGCTAAGTGGTGTGCCGCAAGGCTCAGTATTAGGACCGCTATTGTTCAATATTTTCATTAACGACCTAACAGAAGGTCTAGAGAGCATGGAGTCAATTTTTGCACATGATACCAAATTGTGTAAGGCTATAAATACAGAAGAGGATGCTGAGTCTCTTCAGAATGACTTAGTTAAATTAGAAGCATGGGCAGCCAAATGGAGAATGCGCTTCAAGACAGACAAGTGCAAGGTAATGCACTGTGGTAACAAGAACAAAAATTACACCTACAAACTGAATGGGGTAACACTAGGGGATCTGTACTGGAAAAAGACTTAGGTGTTCTCATAGATAGCAAACTAAGCAGCAGTTCCCAAAGTAGGATGGCAGCAAAAAAGGCTAATAAGATATTAGCATGCATAAAACGGGGAATTGATGCTAGGGACGAGAGTATTATACTCCCATTATATAAATCACTAGTGAGGCCACACCTTTAATACTGTGTACAATTCTGGGCACCGTATTACAAAAAGGATATCCTGGAGCTAGAAAAGGTTCAGAGGAGGGCGACCAAACTAATTAAGGGCATGGAGACGATGGAATACAAGGAAAGGCTTGAAAGACTAGGCATGTTTACATTGGAAAAGCGGAGACTAAGAGGGGATATGATCAACATCTACAAGTATATAAGGGGACACTCGCTCAGGTTAGAGGAGAGGAGATTCCGCACAATACGTCGTAAAGGCTTTTTCACGGTAAGGACAATACGTGTTTGGAATTCCCTGCCTGAGGGAGTTGTAATGGCGGAATCTGTCAACACCTTTAAGAATGGGTGTTCAATTCCTAATGGATAAGGATATCCAGGGTTATGGTGCATATATGCATTATAGTTACTACAAAAAGGGATAAAATGCAATGGCTGACATCAGCATCAGTCAGAAATTTTAGTCAAATCATCATGCATAGGAGACCACAAATAGGTTGAACTCGATGGACAATTGTCTTTTCTCAACCTCAGATACTATGTTACTATGTTACTATGTTACATAACAAATTGTTAATACATAGATATATATACAGGGTGATTCAAAAGTCACAGCACACCCTTTTGCTTCAAAAACTGTGCAGGAAATGGGAAAACTGAATACTCCAGTAAAGGTATGGGTGAGGTGGGCTATCTTTTAGGGTATGTACCGAACATGGGCGCCATCTTGAAATCGTCCATCTTGAATCTAAGTCAAATGGAAAGGGGGTTGTGTAACATGTCAAACAACATCAGAATTTGCTGAAAAGTTTACTGCTGCAAACCGATTTGTAATAGCAGTTATGGTTCAAAAGTTACAACACTTTTTTTGTTGCAGGTAACTGAAGATGACTTTGACAAAAGAGGAGAGAATTGATCTCCCCCGGCAATGAGCGTTGTCTGAGTGGTGTCCGAGTACCGCCGTCCTCACTACTCAAGCTGCATTTTTTTCTTTACCAGAGTCGGCAATAGAGAATCCTCAGGTGCTAGTGCTAGAGCTATATCCACAGCTTCACCAGTCCTCCCCAGTTTCAGCAGACCCCAGCAGAACAGGCCGGCGCAGGGCACAGAAATCCTGTCCAGCGGAGCTGCTGCTATGCCCTGTAACTGCCTGCACGCTCGCGCAGCACAGTCACTGTGGGGAGAGGCTCCTGTCACTCTGAGGCTGCTCCCACACTGCCTACAGCTCGCTGCCCTATTTGAAAAAGACAAGGCTCACATCCCTGCCAGGCACTAAATGGCGCATCCTTCGGGCCCCTCTGATCCTTGGGACCCGATACAGGTGTCCCCTTTGACACCCCCCCCCCCCCCCGTCGCCGGTCCTGATGTCATGCACACAGTCCTGATGTCACCTCACTCTTGTTATTAATTAAAAGCAGTATTCCTATTTCATCGATACAGTTTAACTTACTAGCTGGGACCAGCAAAAGCTGGAGGAAGATGTCCAGCCATACAGGACAACACAAGACAATCACTGGCAGAGGTCATCCCTGAGTGCTGCATCACTTAGTTTCTCCATGTGCCTGGAGTAGAGGACATCAAACTCCATGATCCAGGTCATCATCAGCATCAGGGACACCAGAGTCCAGGGTCTGAGCATGTGATGAGGAGCCAGCAGATGGTACCTTTGTTGCTTAAACATAAAACGTTCATTCATGCTGGGCAGTATACAGGGTGTTGCAGAGAATGGTAATCAGGAGTTGGTGGTATGTCTCAGCCAGCACAGGATGCCTGTAGATGAACCTGTGAAATTGTGACAAGCAAAAACTAGAGCCAACAGTTCCTTTTCAATCTGAACACAGTACAAGTGAGTCTCAGTAAGGGCCATGGAAGCAAAACTGATGAGTTTGTTATGCTGCAGGCAGACCGCTTCAAGACCATGCTGGGTGGAATTGGCAGAGTTCACAACAGGAACATGCACATCAATAAAGTGGAGCCCCAGGCTGGAAGCAAGCATAACCTTGAGGCGTGAAATCGCAGCATGTCAGTTCAGCCAACAACGTGATTCAACGTAGTTGTGCAAAAGCTGGCGGAGTGGTGTGACCTCACAGTAGTGTGGAAGAAAAGGTAGTTGGTCATACCCAAAAAGAGCTGCAGACTCAACTTATTTGTTGGGTAGGCATCTGTTGAATAGGATTCAGCTTAACACCCTTTGAAGTTAGGAGACAGCCAACATATGGGACCTGAGTGACTCTGAAACTATGCTTGTCAGGGTTGAACTGCATATTTATTTAATGGATTCTTTGCAGGACCTTGCAGAGGTGCGTGTTGTGTTCTTCCATTGTGGAACCCCAAATGAGGATGCCATCCACCATGATCTCACAAGGGTATCCCTCGAAGAGATGATCCATGCAACATTTTAATGCTTTTTTTAGACAGCTGCCTAGGGTCCCGGGATCTGGGGGTGCTGATGAGTCTGCCTATCACAAAATTAAGGATCTCTCTAAGAGAAATATCCTTGTTGTACTTAATGCAGATGGTAGCTGGAAAATGTGTTACACAATATGTAGTTGGAGGATGGTCAACTCCCATGTGATGCATGGTGACACCTATACAGGTGGCCAACCTCCTATTGATTTGGGATGTAGATAAAATGACACCGGACAGGATCCCAGCGGTCGAGATACCGATGCCAGAATCCCGAACGACGACATAAGGCCGGTGTCAAAATCCTGACAGAGCTCAGGATCCTGGCATTAAAGTACTGACGCCTGGAAACCCGAATGTTCTTTTAGCGGGATGCACTTGCATCCTGCTGCAGGGGGTGGATGGTTAGGTTTAGGCATTAGAAGAGGAGTTAGGGTGCAAGGACGGGAAGGTTATGGTTAGGTACCGGGATTGGGGGTTAGGGATAGGCACTTACAAGGGGAGGTTTGGGTTAGGCACCAAGCAGGGAGGGTTAGGTTTAGGCAGTGGGGAAGGGAGGGTTAGGGTTAGGCACCACCGGGGAGGATTAGGCACCACCGAGGAGGGTTAGTGTTAGGCACCCACAAGGGAGGGTTAGGGTAGGGGGCAGGGGAGGTTTAAGGTACTTTCTGGGCGGCAGTTGGGATTCTGATGGTTGGGATGCCGTTGTCAGTATTCTGACGGCCGGCATCCCGTTCATCGAGATATCATACCGAATCCGTTGATTTAACTCTGCCTACTGAAAATTTGGCCACACTTACCACATAAGGCCACTTCCACATTATTTTCCAAGGTCAGTTTGAGTTACAATTTATCCCTGGACAAGTACATTCAGGTTTTTAATTTCTCATACTTTCATTATGTTTCTTAATAATCCTAGCAGTTTTGTGTAGGAGTAAATTAAGAATTACAAGTTGTGGACATGTAATAGCAGTACATATGGGTTTTGGCATGGGTTTAGTGAAAGAGAAAAATCAGTTTCCCTTGAAGGTACATTTAATTTAAAACAATTATAATTTTATGGGGTCAAATACTAAGTGTTTGAAGTTTGATCATTTTGTAGAAGGCATTCTGGCAAAGAAGAATATGGATAAGCACCATACTCTAGATTACTGTAGCACGCTGCTTGATACTGCAGCACAAGCATTTTCCTCTACATCAAAGCAGTTACTGTTGCTGCTAATTTGCTAGAAGCCTCTGCTAATGTTCCTTCAATAGCTACACTACTTTTGATGTTCCTCATGGTTTCTCTGAGCTGATTCTCAAAACTAATATGCAACACCTTTTAGCTGCAAGCCTATTCTGACCTCTTCACCTTATGTTCAATCAGTAAATGGTCTGTGCTAAATGCTATATCACTGCTGCTTTCTGCAGATGAACAGGTAGAACATCATTGCGTTCAAGTCATCTCCCATCTCACTGTGCCAAAAATGAATCTTAAAGACGTACTGAAGACTATTGCTTGATACACACAGAGCAAATAAATTACAAATAGTCACTGAAAGTAAAATCAGAATAGTAACGTGCACTCCAAAATAGTAGAAAACAGCAAATATAATAATATACTGTAAGTAACAAACCTTGGTTAGGACAGGCCACAAACAAGGATAATCAATAAACAAGTTGAGTTCAGTGCAGATGGCAGATAAGAACAGTAGGGATCTCAATCCAAGATCAAGACATGCAGCAGAAAACACTGGACAAAAAATGAGCACATTGCCAAAACAAATTCTGATTGGACAGCAACCCTTTCTGAAGTTTTGCAAAATAACACGCTTATTCTGTTTTCAATAGGGCCCAATCAGTTCTTTTCTGATCACTCTTGATTATCTTGCTGTACTCTAAACAAATTATTTGTCACATATACTTATAAAATTATAGCAAAGTGTATAAATCACAGGGTACAGATAAAAAGTAAAATTTATAAATAGATGACCTTATTTAAGATAATTAGTTATTGTATTATATTTATTGTAATAGTGGTTTATGTACTTGAAAAAATATAAATGGATCCAAATATTTATGTACTTTCATTCAATTTTTACACATTGACGATCTATTATGGGTTTTAAAATGCTACCATCTAAATTCAGTTTGTTTGTTTGTTTGTTTTTTGTTTGTTTGCATGTTTGTTAGGTTATTGATGCATTTCCACAAATAGTATGGTTTTGCAACATGGGAAAGTACATTTTCCAAACATGTCTTTGGAGCAAGGTTTGTTGAACAATGACTTGGTGGTTTAAAATGAAAAAGAAAATATAGAAAGAGTCTCCAAGACATTTATCATGCAAAAATAACATAAAGTCATGGCTTACAGCATTTTAAAATGTACAGCTATAGGTTAAAAGCGATTAAGAAAATGTTCAGTAAACAAAACATTAGTTCAGAGAGTAAACAATCCATTTACTATGCAGGTATTCAAAGGAAAATGTATCAAATAAAGCCAACACATTGAACCCAAAACGCAAAAATGTTTGTAAACTGTGCCAAGTGTGGTAGAAGACATATAATCCATCTTTTACATTAGCTGAGAGCTCCGCTTATCCTGTAAATTTATTTCAGAATTCACCTAAAGTTCTACTCAACCACCAGAACCTAATGCAGTTCTGATTTTTTAACAGTGCAAACTATTTGGTATCACGTGGTATGGCGACAGGTCAGTACATCCCAGATCATAGGAAACTGCACCAAGAGAGACAGAGATACAAGGGCTCAATCCAATTGGCTGCAATAATATTGCAGCTGCAAATCACCACAGCAACGGGCGCACTTTATGGCGGGCCGAAACGTACAAAACTGCTTGCCACCCCATAGAGGTCCGAGCAGTTTTTTGTGAATTGTGGCTGATCCGTGGCCGTGAAGTGTGCGAGATCGGGTATCATTGCCGGCATTTAGACGCAGTTGCAACGGCACCTCGCACCCTTCGGAGGTAATTGGATTGACCCCAGAGCTTGTTTGGATAACAATGTGTATTAAACAGTGACAACAGGGGGGGGGGGTTGGTGGCTTTGACGGACATGAAGTAATATCCTCTACTACTATTCTGCGGCTGCCCACTGGACCCAAACCCACTCCACAGGCTGCTGGAGGTTGCTAGATTGTGGGGGCTCCTTCCTGGCTTTCTGTGAATGGTGTGTGGGCTGCTTTGAAGCCTGTTCAGATGCCAATTCAGACCTTCCTGCAGCCGGAGCAGAGTGGACAGTTGCTCTCTCTGCACACAGCTACAGCCCTGCTGATACAGGCGATATTATAGCCAGTCTCACTTCCTGCTTGCCGAAGCCTGGTGTCTCTGTGGATGTCTGCCCGTGCCTACAGAGTAAGTGCAGTGCTCTTGGGTGGATTCGCCATTTTGGGAACATTCTGGGACATTCTGCTACCTCTGCTGATTTAGGCTGCCGGGCAGCGTGACCCTTGGCTGCTATATCTATGTGGGAAGTACACAAGTCCCTACTACTTTCCCTCTATTGTGATGAGCCTCTGCCATACGGGCTCGGAATATATATATATATATTGCTGTAGTCCATTGCTGTATCTTGCATTAGAGATGAGCGGGTTCGGTTCGTCGAGATCCGAACCCCCCCAAACTTCACGTGGTTTATATGGGTCCGAGGCAGCCTTTGTTCTTCCCGTCTATCACGCAAAACCCGAACGGGGTAAAATGTCATCATCCCGCTGTCGGATTCTCGCGAGATTCGGATTCCATATAAAGAGCCGCGTGTTGTCCCCATTTTCACTCGGGCATTGTCGATTGAGCGGAGAGGACGTGGCTACGTTCTCTGCCTGAAAAGCTCAATATCTGTGCTCAGTGTGCTGCATTGTGGTGACCACCGGTATATAGTAGTACAGTACAGTAGGCCATTGCTGTATCTTGCAGCTCCGTGTCAGACTCAGTTCTAGTCTCCTGATCAGTGCTCAATATTTGTGCTGCATTGTGGTGACCAGTATATAGTAGTACAGTGCTGCATTGTGGTGACCACCAGTATATAGTAGTACTGTACAGTAGGCCACTGCTGTATCTTGCAGCTCGTGTCAGACTCAGTTCTATTCTCCTGATCAGTGCTCAATATCTGTGCTGCATTGTGGTGACCACTATATAGTAGTACAGTGCTGCATTGTGGTGACCACCAGTATATAGTAGTACAGTACAGTAGTCCATTGCTGTATCTTGCAGCTCCATGTCAGACTCAGTTCTATTCTCCTGATCAGTGGACATGTCTGGACTTGCTCCTGGGTTCCATTTGGTTACCTGAGGGATCCCGCCCCCTCTCCCAGATGTGGCAGCTGGGGAGTGGGCAGTTGAAGCAGGATAATCCCCTGCCTGGAGGGCCCAGCTGGGGCCTGTATTCCTGAACAATTGAGGGTGCCTGGAGGTGCCCTATTACCAGGATGAAGAAGCTAAAGTAAAAAAGAAAGAGGATGTCAGAACATCTGCCCGTGTTGCAGCAGCTGCTGCGAAGGAGGAAAAAGGAAAGTTGCAGGATCCAAGAACAGAGTGCCCGGGACCACTGAAAGTAAGAGGAAGGCAAAGCACCCCCTCTGTGCAAAGGGGGGTACCTCAAAGCAAGCGGCGGTGGGAACAGAGAATCCTGGAATCGAGAAAGGTCCGCCCATAGAAGGGAAAGTCGAGTCTGCTGGTCCGTCCGGAGAAGGGGAGTGGTGAACGGCACAGCAGAAAGGTAAATCCCGAGAAGGGTCCCTGTCCAGAGCAGCCCCCCTTTCAGTGCTAGCAGCAGGTATCCTTGGGGGTAGCATAGCTCCCGGGGAGAATGCTGCAATGGCCGGGGGTCCCCGTGAGGGGATTGGGTGGAAGCTGCGGGACGGAGGGGAGCGGCAGGTGACACTAGTTGGAAAAACTAAAATTAAAATTGAAGAATCAATATCATGGTATGATGCATCCCCCGAGCCCCTCGAGTTAGCGGAGAATACCTTTGGGGGCATGCCAGCCCCTAGGGGAAAATCTGCAGATACCGGGGGGTTAGGGGTTAATCAAGAGGAAAGCAGCATGGAAGAAGTGTCAGAATTGGGGAAAATTTCTTCTTCTGAAGACACATCTGACACTGAAGAAATATTATCCAAGATGTCATTACAGGAGCTAATAATGGAGTCAAAGAAAATTAATAACCGTGTTATAAAAGCAAAGAAAAGAAGGAATAAAGGTCAAGTGTGGGAGAGGCAGAGGTATAGAAATCAAATAGAGGACTTGACACTGTACCATGCTCGTATTAAGGAGAAAATGATAATTTCCAGGGAAGAAAGCTGTAAGAAGAGCAGTATTGAAAATCTGCCGGCGCAACAGGGGTTAACAGCACTGCCATCTACCAAGGATTCCCCTGTAGCGCAGCAGGAGCCAGCAGTGCAGGAGGCGCGGCTTCAGGAAGGATTTCCCTGTGACATCAGTGTGGAGGTGGTCCCGGGAGCAGAAGACCAGTGCGGCAGCCGAGGGAACCCCGGTGACACGGCAACTTACGTGAAGGAAACCCCGGTTGCCATGGAGGCGGAGGAAAAGCCGGGGTCCATGGACGAAGGTGAGCCAGTGGCGATGCAGAGGCAGCAGGAAGACCAAGAAGCAGTGGCCAAAGCGGTAAACACCGAGAGCAAGGAGACAGAAAAGACCCGTGCAGGGATCCCGACTGAAAGGAAGGTGACGTCAGCGGGAGTCACGGTCAGCGGGGAAATCTGCAAAGCGGCTGGAAACAGCAGGCAGGAAATGAGTGTCCCTGGTGGTGGAGGAGTGAAGAAGGCATGGGGGGCTCCAGAAATTTGTTTGGGTGGAGGGGGCTCACTTGGGCTTTTCAGGGGGGAGGGGGACCAAGGCGGTAATAAAGAAAATACAGGTAAAAATGATAAAACAAATAAAGAAGGAGGGAATATGGAGAAGCCTGCTATGGTGCAAGGACAGCCGAGACTGGATAAAAGCTCGCTGTCGAAACAGGAGATGGAGGTGGTGAACACTGTTTATGGAGAACTGCAAGTGCCAGAGAGGATGCGAGCGGCAGCAAAATTGATAAATACAGAAACATTAAAACATAAAGATAAAAGTAAAAATGTTGTGCCTGTTATAAAATGTATGTAAATGAAGTCTGCATTTGTCCCTCTTTCAACCCCTGCCCCTGTGTTTGTCCCTGTCCCTGTTGCAGGTAAAGGTGGTACATCTAAGGACAGTGACATATCTTATGCAAAGGTACTGAATGAACCAGTGACAGTAGGACAAAGTGATGATGTTTGGTGAGATGGAGGGGAGGCGGGAGGCTTTGGAAGGAGAAAAATAATCCATTTTAAATGGAATGGGAAAGGGGAAACTCCTTCTAAGGTAGATTTTTTGAGGGAATTCTTTGCCCTAGGGTTCTCGGCCAGACAATTGTACTCCTGCATCCACCCTGTGAACTCGAAAGAGTTTGACGTGGCCTTTATGGCAAACAGGATGATGCAGGAGTGCTTATTGAAATTAACCAACCTAGAGGAAGGTGGTTATTTCAATCAATGTTCCTTTTTCATGAGGGGGAGGATTGAAAGCATTAAGGTGTCTATACTGGTAAGAAATGAAACAATACCGGAAAATGACATAAAATTCTGGCTCAGCAGGCAATGCGAAAAGGTATTAAGTTTGGAAAAAACTGATTATACACTTGGGGTTTGGGGGGGAACTTGGTCAGCAAATGTGCACTTGTTGAGAAGTGGAGAAGGTGTAAAACATCTGCCGTCCGCCGCATACATTGGCCGCGATCGCATTCAGGTGTTCTACCAGGGTCAGCCAAAGACTTGTTTCAGGTGTGGTGACCCTGGGCACTTGAACCATGAGTGCGATGCGGTCAAGTGCAATCTATGCGGCGGACTGGGCCATACTTCAAAGACATGTAATATAACTCGTTGCAATTTATGTGGGGGTGAAGGTCACCCATATAGTAGGTGCCCGGAAGCGGTGAAAACAAAGGAATGGAGGAGGAGAAGAGAAAGTGTAGAGGAGTTAGTAACACAGAGGAGGGCAAAGGAGACGGTAGAAAGAGAGAAAAATGTGCAAGTAGGATCAGTGAAGGTACAGGAAGGGAAGATGGAATGGAAGTTGGCAGGAGGAAGAGGGAAGGGAAACGAAGGAAAGGAAGAGAAAGATGAGGGGTTCCAACTAGTAGTAAAGGGAGTAAAAAGGCAGGCAGGGATAATTAAAGAAAATGTACTACTTTTCAATAGGTTTGAAGGGGCACCTACGGACGAAGAAGAGGGGGAAATAATGAGAGAAAAAGGAAAGCTAGTGCTAAAGCAAAGGAAAGTAAGGAAGAAAAGGAAGAGAGAGAAAGGGAGCGGGGAAGGTGGAAGAAAGAAGAAGGAGAGAAAAGGAAGTTTGACGGAGGTTTTAGGGAAAGGATCAGAAAGTGAGTTGGAGTGGGACCCGGTAGGATCTACATTAGTGGGGAAGGACAAGGAGGAAGGTGATTATGTAGAATCAAACATGGAGGAAATTGGGGAGGGAGTGCAGGAATCCACAATAGAGAAGGATTCGCCTTCAATGGATCCTGCCCGGAAACCCCCAGATCCTGGTTCAGGCATGGAGGGAACCCGAATGAAAGAAGGTGAGGCTGTCGTAAGAATGGAATGTGGTGTTGGTGGTGGCGATGGTGAAGGTGGTGGTGGGGAGAAGTGAATAAGGAAAATGGGTAGTGAAACTCAATCACCAAAGAAACATGGATCTCCACCCTATACGATGTGCCACGATTAATGTGGCTTCCGTTCTTTCCGATAAAGCTTGGTTTATGGCTTTTGATTTTTTTAACAACCAGGATTTTGATATTTTGTTTTTGCAGGAGACCCGGGTTAGCAGGTTGGCTGTTCTCCACAAAGCCAAAAGCGAGTGGAGAGGTGGGCCCTCCTATTGGTCTCTTGCAGATGAGCTTTACGGTGGGGTGACGGTACTTTTTGCCGGCATAGTAACTGTGCACAAGGTTATTGAGTTACAAATTGGAAGGTGTATGATCTTAGATGTCACCTTGAGAGGGCATGACCTAAGGCTGATCAACATCTATGGGCCCCAGACAGCCTGGGATAGGAAATGCCTTTTCAAGAAGATCAAGCCATTTCTTTTTACGGCCCAGCAGGTTGTTTTTGGTGGCGATTTCAATGCCGTATTTAGGCCAAAAGACAGGGGAGGCGCCAAAAAAAACCTGGGCTATGATTAAAATTATTTAGTGTCAATGGTTAGGCAGGCTGGGTTGGTTGATGTTCATATTCGACATCACCCAGACCTCACGGGGTACACTTATTTTAGTGGTCAGAGTAGATCCAGAATAGATAGGTTTTTCGTTAAATAAACTTCCAAGACTTTGCCTTCACAGGTAAGGTTGGTGGAATTTTCGGATCACGGGTTCTTGACTTTTTCTTTGAATGCTTCACAGTCCATCTAGAAAGGGAGGGGCCTATGGAGGCTGAACTCAGAGCTCCTGAAGGAAGAGAAGGTAAGGCAATCCTTTAGGGAATTCTTCCAAGCACAGGAAACACTGTTGGAGGCAGGATGGAGTAGATCGGAGTGGTGGGAGGAGATCAAAGAGAGGACCCAAGAGTTTTTCAAATGGCTGGTAGCAAAGAAAAACTTGGTAAAGAAAAGTGCCTACTGTACTCTGAGGAGGAAATTGGATGTCCTGATCTCTGAAAGAGGAGATGATGGGGAAATCTCCCGGGTGAAATCTCGGATGCAGCAGTTGCAGTATAGTCGACTTTCGTCTTTGATTCAGGAGAGGGATTACGGAAAATACCACTCCCCGGATCCCTACCAGAGTTGTAGGAGAAGGATCGAGATAAAAGAAATCAGAGGTCTGATTGATAGAAAGGGTGTCGTGCAGGAGGGGAGAGAGGGCATCCTGGAAGTCATCAGAACCTATTAAACTGATCTGCTGTCCGAGAAGGCACTTAGCAGAGAAAGGATGGAGGTTTTTTTAGGGAGGATACCAGGGCTCGTGGAACCGGATGCCTCAATTGATTACTTAGAGAGTGAGAGGAGGTCAGAGAAGCAATTGGGGGTTTAACATCAAAAAAGACACCTGGGCCAGATGGTTTAACAGCTGAATTCTATAAAGAATTCTCAGACATCCTGGCTCCTCGTCTTGTGGAGGTTTTTAATAGTGGCCTGGCAGAGGGTGAACTCCCTCCCTCCATGAGGCTTTCTGCACTTATCTTACCCTCTAAAGGTAAGGACCCGGTCCGTGTTGAGAACTGGCGCCCCATAGTACTCCTCAATATGGATAGAAAGGTATTGGCAAAAATCATATTCAATAGGCTGATGGAATTTTCCGGGCAGTTGCTCTCTGCTTCTCAGCATTGTACTGTGAAAGGTCAAAGCACATTTAGTGCTGTCCTTGGTGTCCGGGAGGCCATAGAGCGATGAAAGGTTGAGAAGTGGGGGAAGTATTTACTGGCATTGGATCAGTCCAAAGCTTTTGACCGAGTCAACAATGAGTACCTCTGGACTTTGCTGGAAAAGTATGGCATTCCAGTTACGTTAGTCAATTGGCTACGCATATTGTACAGCAAGGTCGAGAGCTTCCTGCTTGTTAATGGTTGGGAAGGGCCTGCCTTTGTGGTGAACTCTGGTGTCCGTCAGGGTTGCCTCCTGAGCCCTCTTCTTTACGTGTTTGCGATCGATCCTTTTATTCGGAGGATTGAGGACAGCATGGTGGGAGGGGTGCAACTGGGCCAGGGAGAACCACTAAGGGTAATTGCCTATGCTGATGATGTCACAGTGGTTCTGTCGTCAAACACAGAGGCCTGTGATGTGGACCAACTGATAGGCGAATACTCAGGAGCCTCGGGCTCCATGGTAAATCAGGACAAGTGTGAAGTTTTCCGGATGGGGGAGGAAGGTAGAGAATTCAACCTTCCGGACAGCCTCCCCGTGGCCAGCCATCCAATTAAGATTCTAGGAAAAAGATCCGACCAGGTCGATTATGCCACAGCAAGTTGGGAAAGGAAACTGGAAGAGGCGACCCGGAAAGTAAGAAGCTGAAGTGGATGGAAATTATCTCTGAGGGAAAGGGTTGATTTGTGTAAAACCTATCTGATCCCATTGTTTTTATATGTCAGTTATGTATGTTTTTTGCCACAACCACTGTGGTCTAATATTGGCTCTTTGTTTTTCCTGCTGTTGTGGGGAAACAAAATGAATATGGTCAAGAGAGGCATTGCATGCAAACCGAGGACCAAGGGGGGGCTGGATATGGTCAACCCGGTTGTATTTTTTATAACAGCTGTTTAAAAATTAATTTCGGGGGTCTGTTTTCAGAGACCCCCCCCTCAGTGGGCAGATGGTTTTAGGGAATGGATATCCCCCTTCCTCACAGTATGGATAGAAGGAGGTTACTTGAGAAATTCTCGGCCTAGAAGAGGCCACCTCCCAATCTATGTGATCCAGTGCTTGAGAGTGATTGGGCAGTGGGGTTTGGGAGTGGGGGAGTTAAGAGATCTCAGTAGGAAGGAGTTTGGGAAGAGGGTCTTGCAAACTCACTTCCATGTCCCATTGGCCCCGAAGGATTGCCCAGGAACTGTATGTTCAGAAGGGATTTCTCTGTTAAATTCCCCGAGGATCCCACTGAAATTTAGGGACATCGCCTGGCTCTCATTCCAAGGGAAGCTCTACGTTAGGGGGAACCTGAAGTTTAGAAGATCTGATGATCGTGATTGTCCACGGGAGGAGTGTCACGGTCAGGAGGAGAGTATGGACCACTTCTTGCTTCAGTGTCCTTTTAATATAGACATTAACAAATGAGTGTCAAGCGCTCTTGTCTTTCTGGTCTGGATTACCGGGTATGGGCATATGGGGCACTCAAAGGGTATGAGGACTTTGATTTATGCACAATTTTTATGATAAGTTTAGCTGTCAGGTATCACTTATGGAATGCACGGTGTCGGGTTTCATTGAGAAATAAAGTCCTTCCCTGCGAAGTGGTGGAGGGTTTAATACTGCACGAGGTGAAGCGGATGATGGAAATGGAGGAGGAGAGATTGGACGTCACCAGTTGGTCCCACTTGTGGCGACGGCTGAAGCCCCCTTAGTGAGTGATAGAAGATTTCTAGCTTCCAGGTACTGGTAAAAACTTTTCTATAACTATCTCACTTTTTAGTTGAAATAGAATTTTGAGATTGAGATTTGTTATTTTTTTTTAAATGGTTGCGTACACTGGAAGAGCTGCCTAGATTTGTTATTGACTTCTCATTTAAATGTTGGATTGTCCAGGATGAAAGTAGAGTGAATGGTATAGAAGGTGAGTGGGTGGGTGGGTTGAGAGTGGAGTGAAAGGTGGTGGTGGGGAATGAAAGGAAGTGCGAGAGAGGTATGCATTGGCTCAAGAACAGGTGAGGGGGGAGTACGGAGGAGGAGGAGGAGGAGGCTAGTTTCGGGAAAAGAAGGGTTCTTAAGGAAGTTGTTTGAATTAAGGAATAATAAAAATAAAAAAATTTGAAGGGAATATGTAAAATGGGGGAAAAGTGTTAGGAACAAATGGAAAATTTGTTTGTTGTTCAGTTTTTAATTTATTTATTTGTAGCAAATTTTGTAAATATGTAAATTAAATGTAAGAAGGTTGCAATATTCAAATAAAAACATTACCAGTATATAGTAGTACAGTGCTGCATTGTGGTGACCACCAGTATATAATAGTACAGTACAGTAGTCCATTGCTGTATCTTGCAGCTACATGTCACTTCTAGTATCCTGAACAGTGCTTAATATCTGTGCTCAGTGTCAGTGCTGCATTGTGGTGACTAAAAGTCCAGTGTCTTGTGCTGCATCTTGCTGCTGTAGGGTGCTGTGGTAGTGTCCTGTCACTGTGCATAGGTCATCATCATTCCAGTCACAGTGGTATCTGGTATCTATTTAGTGGTATCTAATTCCAGACATTACTGCCGTCTAATTCCAGATTTATTACTGCCATATAATTCCACACATTAAAAAATGGAGAGAAAAAATGTGAAGGGTAAAATAGGGAAAGATCAAGATCCACCTTCACCAAGTGCTGACCTTGCTGTACAATATGCGACATTGGGCATCGGCCTTGGCAGACGAAGTTGATGGCATTTCATCGTCTCTGCCCTGACTAGTGGCAGCAGCTTCAGCACTAGGTGGAAGTGGATCTTGATCTTTCCCTATTTTACCCTCCACATTTTTGTTCTCCGTTTTTTAATGTGTGGAATAATATGCCAGTAATATATCTGGAATTAGATGGCATTAATGTCTGAAATTAGATACCACTAGATAGATACCAGATACCACTATGACTGGAGTGATGATGACCTACGCACAGTGACAGGACACTACCACAGCACCCTACAGCAGCAAGATGCAGCACAAGACACTGAGCTTTTAGTCACCACAATGCAGCACTGACACTGAGCACAGATATTAAGCACTGTTCAGGATACCAGAAGGGACACGGAGCTGCAAGATACAGCAATGGACTACTGTATTGTACAACTATATACTGGTGGTCACCACAATGCAGCACTGTACTACTATATACTGGTCACCACAATGCAGCACAGATATTGAGCACTGATCAGGAGAATAGAACTGAGTCTGACACGGAGCTGCAAGATACAGCAGTGGACTACTGTACAGTACTACTATATACTGGTGGTCACCACAATGCAGCACTGTACTACTATATACTGGTCACCACAATGCAGCACAGATATTGAGCACTGATCAGGAGAATAGAACTGAGTCTGACACAGAGCTGCAAGATACAGCAATGGCCTACTGTACTGTACTACTATATACTGGTGGTCACCACAATGCAGCACTGTACTACTATATACTGGTCACCACAATGCAGCACAGATATTGAGCACTGATCCGGAGACTAGAACTGAGTCTGACACGGAGCTGCAAGATACAGCAATGGCCTACTGTACTGTACTACTATATAGTACTGGTGGTCACCACAATGCAGCACACTGAGCACATATATTGAGCTTTTCAGGCAGAGAACGTAGCCACGTCCTCTCCGCTCAATCGACAATGCATGAGTGAAAATGGGGACAACACGCGGCTCTTTATATGGAATCCGAATCTCGCGAGAATCCGACAGCGGGATGATGATGTTTTCCCCCGTTCGGGTTTTGCGTGTTAGGCGGGAAGAACCGAGGCTGCCTCGGACCCGTATAAACCACGTGAAGTTCGGAGGGGTTCGGATCTCGACGAACCGAACCCGCTCATCTCTAATATATATGCATATATATATATATATATATATATATATATCCAAACTGTTAGTCCCGGCACTCCCTGCTCATGTGGATGACTGGCTGCGGTGCCCTCCCAGGTAAGATAAATGCAATCTCCCAGTATGCAGTGAAAGTAACAATGAGCGGCACTCAGCAGACTTGTAGTAGAGAAAATGCAGTTAGTTTAATCCGACATGTTTCGGGGACAACCCCGTCCTCAGGGCCTGAGGACGGGGTTGTCCCCGAAACATGTCGGATTAAACTAACTGCATTTTCTCTACTACAAGTCTGCTGAGTGCCGCTCATTGTTACTTTCACTATATATATATATATATATATATATATATACATACACAGACAGCCTTATTTTGTACACAGCGCTGCATCTCTCCCCTGCTTTGTGACTGACTTCCCTGCCTGCTAACATGGTAAAATATGGTCATAATGCGGCAGCTGCTAAGCTGGAGAAGTTCCCCAGGACACCTAACCCTAAAGCTCCTGAGCCTGATATGGATTCTCAGCCTCCCTCGTCTCCAGAGGCTTCTGTTGCTGCTGCACCTCCTAATTCCATGTTCCAGAAAGTTCTGGAGGCACTTGCAATGTGTGAAAATAGGCTTACTGATCAAATAGGGAAAGTGCAATCCAACCTTTCAATCATTCATCACGATCTTTAGCGGGTCAGGGAGAGAGTTGGAGAGGTTGAAACCCCCTACATCATCATTAGATGATCGTATTTCTCTTCTTTCTGCTAAAATTGACATCATGGATGCAAAATTAACGACCATCCAGGGTAAGATACTGGATATGGAGGGACGTCTGCGTCGGAACAATATCAGTATTGTTGGATTACCTGAACATGAAGAAGGTACGGATCTCGTGAAATTCCTGGATGCATATGGTGCCACATCATTTTCCCCCTTTTTCTCCGTGGAAAGGGTGCATCAAGTCCCGTCTAGGCCTCTTCCTCCTGGGGCACCGCCCGCACCTTTATTGCAAAGATACTCCATTACCGGGACAGGGATGCTATGCTGAGACTGGCTCGTTCTGCTGGCCCGTTTATGTGGAATGGGATACGGGTGTCGGTCTTTCCTGATTTCGCAATGGACATACAAAAAGATTGTGCCCAGTTTCGGTAAAATGAAGCCTGAGAGACTAAAACATCTCCTACGCTATGCTGTACCCCTCCAAATTACGTGTGATAGCTGATGGGGAGACAAAGTTCTTTTCCACTCCTAGGGCAGCATCAATGTCTTAGCACCCTGCGAGGCGGGCCATGACTCCGGATCAGGATGACTGATTATACTTCTTTAATTTCTCATTTTAGGGTACTGTTCCTTGCTCCCTCGTTTATGTTTTATGTCAGCTGCTCCCCATTCCATTCTTCAGGTGGCTATTTGATGAATGGACCACTCCTGTGACGACACTATAATATGTGAGAAAGGAGAAGAAAAAAGTAGACTCTTGTATGGGCACACTCTTTAGTAACAAGTTAATAGTAGTGTAAATATCAAAAGATCTAAAACTTAACTTTTAATATGTTACCACATAAAATTTTGTTCTGTATCCATCATTAAAGAAATTTTGAAAGTAAAATATGTTCTGGTCCCTCTATATCAATATATAGTATAGAGGTGAAATGTAGACACGTTCAGTACTACATCCACAACATACGGGCCAGTACAAGGGTTTGTGTTAATGAGACCTTAATCGGTTGGTTGGTACCAGGAGAACCAATATAACTTAATGAAGTGATTGATTCAAAAATACTGATCACTCACTGATGGTTATCGTCAAAGATACTGATCACTCACTAATTGTTATCTATATTCTTTGCCATCTTTTATAATATTAATACGTAAAGTCAAGAGTTGCCCCGAAGAAAAAAATTGGTGATACTGCTGTTAGCGTTTTATACCAAACAAGATCACTTATGACGTCCTACTACACCTGGTATTCCCAGGGGGTCCACCTACCTGGTACTTGCACAGGCCAACACGTTTTGCTTCCAAGATCAGACGAGATTGGGCACAAGCGGTGATGTATGATAGTAGGACACTGTATAAGTTTGTCTGATTCACTAATAAGAGTGCACCTAGCAGAAGGTTTTTAAACACTTTAGAGCCACAGAGATAATAAAAATATAGCGTGTGGATCTGTAATTCACGTTAGGCAGTGAAACTTATGTTTATACCATACAGGCACAACAATGTCACTGGTTCTTGAATGAGAGTCCACTGAATAAGTTTAGGCTGGAAAAGATATTGTTAGGAGAGGGTAATAAGAAGAAAGTTATAATAGTCGTTCTAATACATCAATATTATCAGGTGACAGTTTAGTGAGTAAGGTCCCTGTATAAGAGATTACACTGACAAAAGTCCAATTATTCATATAGACTATATCTTAATTAAGATGGCAAACTCCATACAGACTACAAACTACATACAAAAGAGAAAGGAAGAAGTTTCTTTTCACATTGTATTCTGTATAAAGGTTATGATACACCTGTATTAAAAAGACCTTAGTACCAGGCCAGCCAGACCTTACTATAAGCAGTATTGGCAGATTTAGTGAGCCTTATAAACTAACCTATTGCAATTTCAGGACCCTGTTACAGTATTCAAAGGGTGGGAGGTGGGGGAGTATTACCCCTAATTACCCATATCCTGGGTCTATTTGCAAATGTCCATGGTCTTTGTAGAGGTTGTATGGTATACTGAGTACCCTGCTGGCCCCGGGGAAAATGCATTTC
Source organism: Pseudophryne corroboree (assembly GCF_028390025.1). Taxonomy (NCBI): domain Eukaryota; kingdom Metazoa; phylum Chordata; class Amphibia; order Anura; family Myobatrachidae; genus Pseudophryne; species Pseudophryne corroboree. Next base: position 574,053,125 of record NC_086449.1, read on the forward strand.
GCGCGATTACCGGGCTTGTCCGCTTCCTGGTGTGTTCATAAAAAATGATTTAAGTCTTTCTTTAATGATGGATACAGAACAAAATTTAATGTGGTAACCTATTAAAAGTTAAGTTTTAGATATTTTGATATTTACACTACTATAACTTTGTAATCAAGAGTGCGCCCACACAAGAGTCTCACCAATTGTACTTTAGACTCAGGGCGCACCACCATGCAGACTTATTTGGGACAATTCCCATTATATTGTCCAATTTTGTTTTTTTCTTCTATATGAATAGCTAATTTGAATACTATTAAGGTGGTGCAGAATCAAATAAACCTCAACACGTAACTATAATATGCCAGCAATGTTAATATTGTGCTATGATACTTGCAGTATATACGGTTCTGTTTAGTTAATGTATAGCAGTGTGAATACCTCCTTTTAGTTCCACTTCATATGGGATGCTGAGGTTTGTGCAATGTTAGGGGAACCTGGGTTTGTTTTGCAGCCTTCTTTACAGTTTCACTGCACGCTATTAGTTTCATATGTCCTTTTCTTTTTGGGTTTGGGTGATGCAGGGTATGCCCTGTACACTGGATGGGGACATGGGCATCTTGTCCTGTCGTCACTGTATTTTTTGCCAAATTTGGGAATCATTGGGTGAAGTACAGTTGGGTTCATGGGTGGGGACACTAGTTTTGGGACCAGGTATGCCGCAGTTTAGGTTGGTATACAGGGAGGGGGGTTTCTGGAGATGGGGGGGGGGTAGTTTTTTCTTCTTGTTTGTGTCATTTTGTATGTGCATGCAATTTTATGTGACTGGCTGGGTTTACGTTACACGATGGAATGTGAGGGGTCTAAACGATAAGATCAAGAGGGCATTGGTGCTTAGACAAATCAAGCAATATGGCTCAGACACTGTTTGTCTAATGGAGACCCAGTTAGTCGGAGCAAAGGTGCTGTCCATTAAGAAGCCGTGGATGGGGTGGGCATATCACTCCACACACACATCCACCACTAGAGGTGTCTCTGGGCTCATTCGCAAATCAATCCCATTTTCAGTGGACCAGGTTCAGATTGATCCATGGGGTAAATATGTTTTTTTTAATGTAAAATACAATCTTTGTCCCTATTAAGTCGCTGTTTATATACCACCCCCTTACTCCTCTGATGTGCTGAAAAAGGTGGCGGAATTTATGGCCCAGTACCTAGATACTCCAGCGATATGTAATGGTGATGACAATAATGTTCTGAACCATACTTTAGACAAACATAATAGTTCCTCGACAGGTTTGAGGCGCACTGTAGGCCACTTTGCTACGTTGGTAGCAGAATTGGGGTTAGTGGATGCATGGAGGGAAAGGCATCTCGACATTAGGCAATTCTCTTGTTTCTCTGCTGGCCACTCTGTTTTCTGTAGAATAGACCTGTCCCTACTGTCACGTACCCTACGGCCTAGGGTCCGGGCTGTCGCCTATGAGACTAGTGGCATCTCAGATCACTCTCCATTGGTATTGCAAATGGATATGGAGGGTGCAGAGGGGACAGAATTTCTGGAAGCCCAACCCATTGGAATCCGCTTTGCGGGAGTTTTGGGAAATAAACACTGTGTCCAGTACTACCCCAATACTTTGGGATGCCTTTAAAGCCTATTTGCGAGGCACACTTATACAGAGGGTCATGAGCCTTAAGTCTTCCTATAAGGCAAAAGAATTGGAATTGGAAATTTTGTGTAGTTCTTCTGAAGCCCAATACTTAGCGGATGGACTGGAGGCTTCTAAGACGGCCAGGCTGGAGGCTCAGAGGTTGTGGAGAGATTGTTTAATGGAAAAAACTAAATATTGCCTGTTATTTACTAGACACTCGCAATATGCTATGGGTGACAGACCGGGTAGTTATTTGGCCCGACTTGCCAGTACGGAGGGTGCTTCCAATACTGTGGTTGAACTGATAGGGCAATATGGGGATGTACATACTCGGACCCCTGATATTGCAGCAGAATTCCTTAACTTTTTTTAGGCATCTCTATAGCTCCAAATTGGCACATGACCCATCTAAGATACAGGAATATTTATATATCTATGACTTCCTTAATGCACAAGGCAAAGGAATTTCTGGACTCCCCACTCACTGCAGATGAAATAAAATCTGCTATTAAAAATTTCCCAGGGGGTAAGGCGCCGGGTTAGATGGCATACCCTTAGAACTATACAAGAAACACATTTACTTCTATGTACCCATATTATTGAAGTTGTTCACTGATTTATTTGACCTTAATTCTTTACCACGGTCTATGTCGGAAGCGCTGATTGTGGTGCTGCTGAAACCTGACAAGGATCCTAAGCGAGTTGACTCATATTGGCCCATATCCCTTTTACCTGTGGATAGAAAGATATTGGATAAGGTCCTGGCAGTTAGGCTCAACTCATTGATCTCTCAATTGATTCACGGCAATCAAACTGGCTTTATGCCGGGTAAATATACAGGAATAAATTTATGGCATCTATTTACACACTTGCAGATCTCCCAAGAGGACATCCACACTTCTGTTATAGTCTCTTTGGATGCCGCTAAGGTGTTCGACTTGGTACAGTGGATTTTCCTATGGGAGACTATGGAGCGTTTTGGGACATATACGCTGGGTGAAGCTGTTGTACTCGGCTCCCTCTGCGAGGGTGTCGGTTAATGGGTATATCTAATCTTATTTTACACTTGCCAGAGGCACTAGACAGGGCTGCCCTTTATCGCCCACACTGTTTGCCCTAGCCATTGAACCCCCTGGTCTGCCTTATTAGAGCTAATCCCATGATAACTGGCTTAACTATAGGCACCAGAACTGATAAAATTGTCTTATACGCGGATGATGTCCTGTTGTTTATTTCACTATATAATGTATCTATACCCCATGTTCAAGACATCATCGTTAAGTTTGGTGAATATTCTGGGTTAATTAACTGGGACAAGTCCAGTATACTTCCATGTAATGATCCCTGTCCAGCCGCCCCTCTCATTTCTCTACCACTGCGTTGGGTGGATTCCTTTAAATATTTAGGCATATGGGTCCTAATACACCGGCTAGGTATGTATATCTTATGTCCTCCCTCAGCTCAATTACCTATGCTCCTGTATGGCAGTGTGGGGGAAATTACCTTTCAGTTACCGGTAGAGTCAACCTCATTAAAATGACTGCACAACCCAAGTTACTATATGTCCTGCAACATTCCCCAATATACAGTATATCCCTCAAAGGATTTTTAAATGCATTGATAGTTATTTGTCCTCTATCATCCGGTCTAATCGTAGGGTGAGGATCAAATTGAATAACCTGAGTCGGAAACGTGACTCTGGTGGGATGGCCCTTCCCTTGTTTAAACTATGCTACCTAGCAACTCAATTGGCTCATATTGGGAAGTGGATTAATGACAACACGGGTGAAGCTTTACCTACATTATTAGTGGCAGTGTCCCTGCCCGGTCCCTCACCTCTGCCCTTGCTCTTGAGTGGCAATGTCACTCTACTAAAATTACCAATAGTGAACAGGCAATATTGGTCTGGAAACAGGCTGCTCTTATTATTTTGGAGGAAGGTTGGGATCCAGACTCCCCTTTAGATGGTACTAAAACATTTAGGGAACTCTCTCAGCTACACCTCCGTGAGGTATGGGGTAGATAGGGCATACTTACGATTGGGCAGGTTTACCAGGATGGGGTGTTCAAATTTTTTATCATCTATGGATAAATTTCAATGTACCAAATACTTATTTCACTTGGCCATAGACATCTGATCTCCTCAGTCTACTCGGTGCTACTTACTGTATGTCTCATCACAGAGCAGATCTGTTACATCTCAAATTGAAATGGGAGGTTGACTTAGAACCTATATCACAGGAAACATGGGAAGATGCTCTGAGTAGTCCTTGTGTATCCACTACGGTCAGGTTTCAACAAATTCAGCTCTTTATATTACACAGGGTCTATATCATGTCTGAGCAGTGCTGCAAGTCTGGCAGTACGGGGCGGTACTGCGTACCGGCAAGAAATTGCCAGCCAGTGCGCAGTACCGCCGACCGACTACCATGCTTGCAGCCACTGCTGTGCTGTGTGTGAGGCTGGGAAGGAGAGCACAGCACGCACCTCTCCTGTGTCTCCGGCGGAGTGTCTCTCAAATGAGGCACTGGTTTTTGAGCCAATCAGAGCTCGCGGTCCAGCAGCTGAAGCTCCTGATTGGCTGCTGGTCCACAATCTCTGATTGGCTCATGAACCAGCTCCTCATTTGGGAGACATGCCGCCACCGCCAGAGACACAGGAGGAACACAGGAGAGGCAAGTGCTGTGCTCTCCTTCCTGGCCTCACACATAGCACAGTGGTGGTGAGGGGAGGGGTGTGTGTGTACCTGGCACTGGGGGGCATATGTGGCACTGCGGTCAATTATATGGCACTGGGGCATATGTGTATCTGGCACTGGGGGCATATGTGGCAGTGTGGGCATATATGTATCTGGCACTGGGGGTGGCATATCTGGCACTATGGGGGCATATATGGCATCTGGCACTGGGGTGGCATATCTGGCACTATGGGGGCATATCTGGCACGGGGGGCATATGTGTATCTAGTACTGTGGGGCCATATGTGTTTCTGGCACTATGGGGGCATATTTCTATCTGGCACTGTGGGGGCATATCTGGCACTGGGGGCATATGTGTATCTGGCACTGTGGGGCTTTTTTATCTGGAACTGGGGTGGCATATTTGTATGGGACACTATGGGGGCATATCTGGCACCATGGGGGCATATGTGTATCTGGCACTGCACTACTGGGAGTATATGTTTTCTCATTATATTACATAATAGGGAAAATTCTTAAAACTTGGAAAATAGGGTAAGAATGCCAAATTGCTTTCTCACAAATATTTAAAATGCCCGCTCTAATATATATTGCAGACGCCAGGCGCATCTTTTTACCATATACGAAAAAAAGTGTGCTGTACATCGCAAAACACTGTATCCCATAAGAGAAAACAATATACCCACACATTATCTGAGTTCCAAAGCTCATTGATGTATATATTTGTTATTAAAAAGGATATGGATTCAATATATATTACAAAGTACAGTATACCTATAGTTACATGGTTACACTCACACAGTAAGCAGTTAAAACATACAATTACATACAGTTACATACAGTTACATGCCATTACATACAGTTTCAGTTACAGACCAGCGATACAATTACCATTCCCTCCAATGCATCTTATGTCTCTCTCTCTCTGTAAATAAATAAAGGAACTGAACTGGCAGCAAGTCCATCATCCTCTGAGACCAAAAAGCCACTGAGCTCCTGTGTGATCAGCAATGTGTTATCTAGTTTGGGGGAGGGGACTCTCTCTCATTCATGATGAGTCACTAGTTTCTTTGTATATGCTGAACAGGTTCAGCCTTGGGGACGTCCAAAGGGGCTGGTCTGAGCTTCCTGTCCACTGTCCTAATAAGAGTGATTTTTAGCTTTCATACATGTAATCATAATTATCCGCTGCAATGTCCCACAGCTTCACAAGCATCAAATGAATCTACACATCAATCTGGTTGCTTCAATAGTAAACATGACAGGTCTATCTGGTTTCGTTCAAATAATACACATACATGACACCACTCCATCATATACAATTCTAAATCATCATGATGTCTGGCGCTTGATATTATTATAATTATGTACTGTATGAAATAAGTGTCGAATCCATCTCTGTGGCATGTCCGTGTAAATGTGTGTGTTACCATATATTGCTGTGCTCGCTGCACGTATTTGCAAGTATAGCGACTTATATGTGTGTAGTTTGTATGTTCTCTTTATGTAATATTTTTTACTTCGACAGTCCACCCTTTGGCAGTAAACAATATCTGCCATCAATTATTAATATAAGAAAAAAATATTTCATACCATAATCGGTGACCTAGACACAAGTATGTATGCATTTCGCAAATCAGACACTTGACTATATTTGGGGAAGACAGGGAGGAGGACGAGACATCCTCTATATGCACTCGGCGGTCACGGGACCACTGGTTGGGTGTGGGACAACATTCAACCTATAGAGTATACTGGGACAGTGCTTTGACCTATAATGTCTGATTTGCGACGAACATTTCACACATACATGTACCTACGTCTTTGTACACTTATGTTTGGATTCAATTGAGGTTCTGCTGGGTAGATGAAGAAGACACAAACAAATCGTGACAGTGACATATAACATTTTCATGATCTACATATTCTTATCATTTTCTGAACATTGTTTCCATTTCTGGAACGTATGCTAGGTCTGTTTAATCATTGAACAAGGGTTATAAGTAGTGTCCTTCCTAAATAACATAAACCTTCGGAGTTCGGGGAGAGCCACTCATTAACCTTTCTTCCACATATATTAATGAGCTTTTATCTGCAATGTGTGAATAGCCATTGTCTGATTGTTCCTGATTACTTCTGAACTCCATAACTACTAGACCTTTGATTTTTCTCTGATTTTAACAAACTGATCGGCTAATCCTGGGATCCTATAAGGAAATCACTCCTTCCTAGAGAACCAGTTCCAGTCCCACACTTGACTCCTCATAAAAAAACCTCGCAAAAATAGAATATCCTGAAAGAAAATGTTTGTCAGCGGGAAAGAGAGAAAAGAGAAATAGAACAAAACAACTCTTGTTCATAACAAATCGATTACAATGACTGGTCTTTCTGCAATCCTTTAGTACGCTCAGGTAGTGTTCAACAGTGCCGCCTCTCAGTCTTCACGGAACAGAGTCTCTGGTGATACTTTTGCGATCTCTTTGCCTTGCTCTTTGAACACACAGTTCACTTGGAACACACAGTTCACTTTGCTCTCCACCTTGCTCTTTGAACACACAGTTCACTTGGAACACACAGTTCACTTGGAACACATAGTTACCAAACTACACAAACTCGATGAATGTGAGCAATAAACTACTTTGTCACGAGTTCTCTCTGGGTCAGCGACCTTCTTGCAGTGGGACGAGTGGACCCAAGTCTCTCTTTCGGCGACCTTTAGTGCTGTCAACAAATCTTGGTATGGTCCTTCCCACCTGTCTATTAGGCAATCTGAGCGTAAGAACAATCACACAGTCTCTTGGTTCACAATCAAGACAGTTAGCATTTGGCATACCAGCAATCAACAGTTTCAAGTTCTTTTGTCAAGTTCTCAAATGCTGGCTCATCTCAACAAGGTACTGTACTGTCACCTCATTGGTGTATTTCTGATCATTGGGGGTCATTCCGAGCTGTTCGCTCGCAAGCTGCTTTTAGCAGATTTGCACACGCTAAGCCGCCGCCTACTGGGAGTGAATCTTAGCTTATCAAAATTGCGAACGAAAGATTAGCAGAATTGCGAATAGACACTTCTTAACAGTTTCTGAGTAGCTCCACACTTACTCGGCATCTGCGATCAGTTCAGTCAGTTTCGTTCCTGGTATGACGTCACAAACACACCCAGCATTCGCCCAGACACTCCTCCGTTTCTCCAGCCACTCCCGCGTTTTTCCCAGAAACGGTAGCGTTTTTTCCCACACACCCATAAAACGGCCAGTTTCCGCCCAGAAACACCCACTTCCTGTCAATCACATTACGATCACCAGAACGAAGAAAAAACCTCGTAATGCCGTGAGTAAAATACCTAACTGCATAGCAAATTTACTTGGCGCAGTCGCACTGCGGACATTGCGCATGCGCATTAGCAACTATTCGCTCTGTTGCGACAAAAAAATAACGAGCGAACAACTCGGAATGACCCCCATTGTGCGGATCAATCATGACATGAGGTTGTCTTCCAAAAACAACCCCAAAAAAAACACAAATACCAAAACCAAAACAACAACAAATTTCGAAGAGGGTGATTCGTTGAGTGAAGATCTGGGAGTGGTTCCGAAGCTACAGAATACTAGTGGCAGTATCTATGATCACAATAGTACAATTTCAGGCTTTGCTCCTACTTCTAGGGGTACCATTATCTACACACAAATTTCGGCGCAATTTTTCTTTGCGGTAAACAGCATCCGTGGCGGCAGGAAATGCCTCTACCCAGTTTGAGAAAACATCAGTGCACACCAATACATAACAATAATTCCTAAAGGGTGTTAACTGTACGAAGTCGATTTGTATTTACTGAAAAGATCCATCTGCAGGAGGGATATGGGATGGCTCTGTTGGTATTGCTTTACCAATATTCTTCCTCAGTCAAGCAAGACAGGTCATTGCTCTCTTTACCTGCATGAGAATAGAATCCTGGTGCACACCAGTAGACTCTCATCAGCCTGCACCTACCCTCTTTGCCTAGATGAGTCAGACCGTGTGCGACCTCAGCTAGACTTGGAAGGTATGCTCTGGGGTTACCGTGTCCACCTGCCCACAGTCCTGAGGACTCCTGGCCATACCCCTTTGTCCTCCAGACTGCCTTTTCCTGTAAGGGAACACAATTTGTTTGTATCTTAATTTAACTATCGTGTGTTTGCAGTGTAGAGTACCAGGAGCATAACTCAAAAAAAAAAAAGAAAAAAAGAAACATCTCTAGAGAAGAGAAAGAAGAAGAAAATGAAAAAGAAAATGTCTCTATGTTCTACAGATGACCCCCCTATTGTTATCTAAATCAGACCTATCCTCTTTGAACGCTTCTATCTCCAAATACATCTGGGCTGGTAAACGCCCGAGGATTAGCATGAAAAAATTAATCCAGACGGTACCTAGAGGGGGAATCAATCTACCTGATATTAAACAATACAACCTTGCGTGCCTCTTACGCATTGCTATGGATTGGCTTGGAAATAATAATTATTACACAGATTCTAGACTAGATTCTCAACTATGTGCTCCCTTATCCCTCAGTTATCTTTTACATGCCAAGCCCTCCAAATTGGCCTTACATATCACCACTAATTTACTACTATTCCCCATAATGCAGGCGTGGAAAATGGCAAGGAAATCTCTCAAACTCCAATATCTATACTCACTTTCACTGCCCCTTATCGGCAACTTAGAGTTTCAGGAGGGGGGAGCTTTACAACCTTTTACTACCTGGCACTCTCTTGGCGTTCGCAACCTGCGCAACCTGCTTAACCCCTCCCGCGCCCCGCTGTCTTTCGTGGAGGCGCGAGAGAAATACGGCCTACTTCCTCACCACGAGTTTGCCTATTTCCAAGCAACACACTATCTTAAAACTGTACTATCTAAACTGACAGGGATCGACTTTCTTAACTCTCTGGACACACTAATCCAGTCGACCTGCTACTCCATATCAACCATTTATTCACGTATCCGTCTTGAACTTATCCCAGATGCGGACCTTCCGGAGCTGTCCCAATGGTCCTCCCACATCTCAACGGCCACCCCTGAATCCCTCTTAAATCACTTTCAGTTGACCTTGAAGCTTATTCCTGCAAGTTCTTACCAAGAAATGGCCTATAAAATGCTCCATAGGGCATACATTTCCCCTAAACGCCGATCACTGATGGGCATCTCAGAGGATAGTAAATGCACTAAATGCCTAATGGAGGGGGCCGACCTCTTCCATTGCTTCTGGGAATGCGCTCTGGTGTCACAGTTTTGGCATGAGGTACATCACTATGGAACTATATCCTTGGGCATATCCTTTAGCTGCACCACTTCCTGGGCACTGTTCGGATGTCTAACCGATCAACCTGACATCCCCAAGGCTAACAAAAAACTGCTTATGATATTATCAGCAGCTGGCAGGAAGGCAATCCTGCAACAATGGATTCATAATATACCTCCTAATATTTCGATGGTGACCTCTAGACTATTTTTTCTATTCACCATGGACTGGCTGGAGACCTCTATCCATAAGGAGAGGCTCACCCCTGCTTTGTTCCAATGTTGGAACCCTTACATTTTGACACTCCCCCTACATACTAAACAAGCCATAGACAAATGCTTTCAATCCACCTCATGGTACCTCCTCCACGCTATAGACCACCCTAACCCCTTAAATATCTGACTTATCCTTTCTCTCCTTCTCTGGACCCTTCTCCACTCACTTCTATTTTCAACCATATACCGGGCTGCTTGGAAATATAGACCCCCGATTTGGGAAAATTGTGCTGTGGATGGATCGACGACCCGTGTCCCATAGTAGGCATTACATGTTGGTTTATTTTTCTTTATGTTTTAGGTATTTTATATAAGTTTAGGGATTTTCTGGATACCCTGTTTTACTAGTGGAGAATCGGTGTTTGATACATTTTGTTCCATCTATAATCTTCTCCGCTCTTGTGATTAAAGCACACCATAAATTCCCTGATACCATTAGTTCTACACATGTTCCCTTTCTTGGAAGGGTATAAAAGTTATTATAAGAAGAAAAGTTTGAAAATATGTTTGGATCTCTACCTGAGATTATATGAGACTGAATAATATGTGACTCCTTATCTCCTGCTAGGAGGACTTTGCATGATGTATTTTATGTTATACACTGTTAACTATATACTATATTTCATGTCTCGAAATGCTGCTTACTTATCCTGTACGATGTGAGATTGCAATAAAAATAATTTGAAAAAGAAAATGTCAGGTTTGCCATTCACCAACAGGCATATCAGTGTCTATACAAAATTTCCCTTCACCAGTATTCCCATTCTCCACCCTTTGTGCATGACAAGGCACACTGCAGTAATACTGGTGTCATCGTGTTGTTGAGATATACTGGGTTTGGGTAGAACTCTGAAGGACCTAGGCATGTGGAGTTTGAACTGTACTTGGGTTCATGTATTGTACCACCCTGCGTGAACGCAAAAGATGAAGAGGAAACTATAGAGAAACAGTATAGAGGTTGGTGACAGATGAGTTTGTAGAGGTGGAGAAGATTTTATAAAAGTTTGACAACTGGATTGGGCACTACGGGGAAGTGATTCTCTACTTGGTCTACTCCCCTTAAAAAAAAATCTGTGTGTCTTATCTCTACTGGGACTATCCCAGCCATCAATCCAGTGTCCTGTCCATCCTAAGTTCATAGGGAACTATCTGTGAGATAATTTTCTCTACCTGTGATGGACATGCATCTAGAACAGTGAAATGTAACATTAGTAAGTTGCATTTATTCTGTTCTTCCCATTAGCCGAATCTGTGTTTTCTATATGGCTTATGATTCCTTACTATATGTCCCTTGGTCCCGTCTATGTGTTTAATAATGTGGCTTGTGTTTTCTGTCTAGGGGATCTATATTGACTATGTGTCCTACTACTCCTACAATCTCTGGCAAAATGCTCTTCCTTCCTACAAGTGTAACATATTATTGACCATTAGGGATCTGGGGTTTGGACTGATGGGTCTTTCCTGTATGTGCCAGTATACTTACCGCCCTCAACCTCTCCACCTGTTGTTCTCTGCGCCTAGCACTATTCTGGTGATGTTCACAGCACACTATCTAAGATTAGCTACTGTGACCCCTTTCCAATTTTGCAAAGAAGTCTGCACCCTGACACTCAATGCCTTATTGAGCCCGTCCATTTGCACAGAGACAGCCACCTCCCACTTGCCGAATTAGTGTTTACCAGTGGTCTTATCCAGATGGAGAGTTTTCTATTTCTGCAAAAGACAAAAACAAAAAAAAAATTAACCAGCTTCTAGGTCATGCAAAGTATTTCATTCAATCCTTCTCATCCCGTATTAAGGGACTGTACGTGGTCCAACAAACATTTCCAAGCTCATCTTTACTAGGGGCATTACTAGGAATGAATACTTCTTATATGGTTACTGAAAGAAATACCCTGGGGTTACCTTGTCTCTGTCCGCTTTCCTACTGGCAAATACTAATGTGCGGACAGGTTTTTTTCTCCATTTCTGACGTTACTTTCTTGATTTTTTTAGTTTTATTTTTTTTATTTTTTTACTATATATGTACACGAATGATACCATACTTACCTGTTCCACTGGTCTCAGCCACTTCCCCCACAGGCTACTGCTCTTCTTTTACCGGTTGGATACTCCTCTGGGTGCATGAGAAATGGCTGAAAACGATTAGGTCACTTTCTCCTCCTAAATAAAACTTCAACATTCATTAGTACATATATAGGTTACAGTCATATTTTTCATATTTTCTATAGTTTGTATGCTGGCTGTAACTGCTTCCACATCTACATAAGGCGGTGTACTTGCATTCTCTTTTTTTCTTCCTACTTATTTATTGTTGCTACAAGTTCAAACAGTTCTTATATTTCCATTCTTGTCTTATATGACTTTGGTTAGATATACCACCCGCAATACCTTAGGATCAAACTCACCAACCCCTCTTTAAACACTTTGTATGTCTGACCCTTTGTTTTCGGGATTTTATCAGACATATTCTTATCCTTAAGTTCTGCAATACCTCTGGTTCAAAGCTGCCCACCCTAAGGAATGGTACCCTATCTTTGTCAGTCATACGTACCCATTCAGACAAAAAGTCTTCCGTGTGTGATCCATATTTACCACACATAACAAACCTCGCTGACCCCTTGGGCCGCGGCTCTTCAACCTGAACCCTGGCTACAAAACGTCCACTGCTTGTGCAATTGGATCCCATCGCAGACTTTTTCCTTTTTACGCAATTCCCAATGCACAATACGAATAGACGGTGAAAGTTCTTAGAGCGCTTTCACCCACTCCTTCTCCGCCGAGTACCACGACTCACTCCAATAGTGACCACCACAAACCCAGTGAGGCCCCTATCTGGTTTCTATTCACTGGAAGTGTTTAGGAGTGACTTACCTATTCCAGTGAATATACACCACTGGAGATTTTCCTGAGAGAGACCAGCGAAAACTCCCTATACACTTATACACAAATCACGCTTGCATATGCTCTACACAGCACCACTGATACCGCGATTCTACGCAAAAGTTTGTAAAGGGGTATCAAGTTGCGCTGTATATATCGCACCCACAAACGCGCGGTCCAATTGCACAGCGTATAGGTACTTGTTACCTATCTGCCGTACAACCACGGGTCAATGTACAAACTGTGACCCTCAGCCCGCTTTACTTCAATACTTCGCAATACTTATGCACTATCACGCTCCTTTGCAAATCACCTCACAATTTGCATATTAAACCTTATACTAACGTGAGTCAGCCACTTCACGCCACCAAGCCTCCTCTTACTTGATGTACCACACAACGGGATCCCGATTTCCTGGGGTTCAAATATCCACTCACTCCTACGTTCGCTCACTAAAATACACTTTGTTTTTCTGTACAGAAAATTTGGATTCATTCAGGTTGGCAGCTTTACCCCAGAGACAATTTAAAATAATGTTTTTATACTAAACATTTTTTTTATATTAATCTGCTTTAGAAACCGGGCAGTTTTGTGCTATTGCAGCGTGGCTCCTGTCCACCTTTAAACTAAACAAACTATTGTGTAGTTTTATTATGTGCACACAACCCTACGCAAGCTTGCGTAATTACGCAACCGTGCGTACCTCTATGCCACGTGTACGGCCTTGCGCCACGTGCACGTTTTTGTACGCTGTCCTCACGTTCCGTACCACGTGTACCAATGTGCGTACGCAATAAAACAACTCACACAACTTCGATAAATGTGAGCAATAAAAACTACTATTGCCCACTAAACACAACACACACTTGTTACGTTTAACCCTATTACGACTGGGCCAGAACTGCGTTTTGTGTCTTTATACTTACTTCCTTAAACATTTATTTTAGTTTTAACTATATAGCAACAAATGTATCCTATTTCACACAGATCTATAATGACTGCAATAATATAATTTACATTATATGATTCAGATTGGATAGCTATCTTGCAGAACATACACTGATATAAATATACACATAATTATAATAATATTATATATATGTACCATTCACTGGTCTCCTATGAGACTCATTAACCCATTCAGTGCTTCTAATTTGCATATCAAAGCTATGTGCATTTGCCTGCCTGTAAAAGTAGTTTTTCACTGCTAAGAAAAAGCAGTTACACAGGTTAATTAACATTTCAATGGCTATCCTAAACTAGCAAGCAGATTTAACTAAATCCTGGAGGAAAAAGAAAAAAACTTTGTTTATATCTGTGTGTAATGCTTACATCAAGTATTCATCTATTAACTCTCACTAGGCCCAGCTGAAACTATTTGTAATTGACTATGGCATGGGTTAAATAAATGCATTGGTAACTCATAAATGGTGTTTGATGTGACCAAGGAAAGCTGATTATTCTGAGCAGTGAAAATCAGCCATTTAGAAAATGACCTTCCCAAAATGGGCGCTGCTTCTCCCCCTTCCACATCCATGAGGGTTACACAAAATGGTGGACAGGCTATATGGTTAGTCCAAAATGGAGGACAGACCATGCGGCTTCCTTTGTCACAAAGAAATCACACACCATACAAGCACCAGAAGTTATTTTAGGCCTGAGTTAAAAAAAAACTATATCAAGGCTATGCAGTAACTTTTAAATATACTTTTAAACCTACTTAAACAGATAAACAATCCAATCTGAATCAAACACAATATGACTTATTTGAACCTTGTTTTGCAACAATAAAAATACATTTTAGCATCTTAAATATTTTGAGAAACGCATTGTCCCTTGAAATTTCATATCATTGGCTTACTGATACCACAACAATACATTAACGTGGATGTTATTTTCATCAGCTTCGCAATGCGTCCATCGGAGCCGGTCAATTACAGCTGTGTTTGTAATGTACAGTGCATTATTAAGACCCTGATATCCTGTAAGAGCCCCCATCTAAGAATGCCAAATTGCTTTCTCACAAATATTTAAAGTGCCCGCTCTAATATATATTTCAGACGCCAGGCGCATCTTATTACCATATACGATAAAAGTGCGCTGTACATCACAAAACACTGTATCCCATAAGAGAAAACAATACACCCACACATTATCTGAGTACCAAAGCTCATTGATGTATATATTTGTTATTAAAAATGATATGGATTCAATATATATTACAAAGTACAGTATACCTATAGTTACATGGTTACACTCACACAGTAAGCAGTTAAAACATACAATTACATACAGTTACATACAGTTACATGCCATTACATACAGTTTCAGTTACAGACCAGCGATACAATTACCATTCCCTCCAATGCATCTTATGTCTCTCTCTCTCTCTCTCTCTGTAAATAAATACAGGAACTGAACTGGCAGCAAGTCCATCATCCTCTGAGACCAAAAAGCCACTGAGCTCCTGTGTGATCAGCAATGTGTTATCTAGTTTGGGGGAGGGGACTCTCTCTCATTCATGATGAGTCACTAGTTTCTTTGTATATGCTGAACAGGTTCAGCCTTGGGGACGTCCAAAGGGGCTGGTCTAAGCTTCCTGTCCACTGTCCTAATAAGAGTGATTTTTAGCTTTCATACATGTAATCATAATTATCCGCTGCAATGTCCCACAACTTCACAAGCATCAAATGAATCTACACATCAATCTGGTTGCTTCAATAGTAAACATGACAGGTCTATCTGGTTTCGTTCAAATAATACACATACATGACACCACTCCATCATATACAATTCTAAATCATCATGATGTCTGGCGCTTGATATTATTATAATTATGTACTGTATGAAATAAGTGTCGAATCCATCTCTGTGGCATGTTCGTGTAAATGCGTGTGTTACCATATATCGCTGTGCTCGCTGCGCGTATTTGCAAGTATAGCGACTTATATGTGTGTAGTTTGTATGTTCTCTTTATGTAATTTTTTTTTACTTCGACAAGGGATAGGTGTTCTCTATATGATTAGACTGCAGGAGCATGTTATATAAAACCTTAGCTAATAAAGATAGTCAGGAATGACAAACAGACTCATCAGTGGCAAACGCAGGATTTCTAGACTGAGTTTTCCAACTGCTTGATGTTAGAGTGCATGTGGCCAGTCCATGAAAAGGGCATACCTAGCCCTAAACCAGCTATAACAGGCATCATACAAAATGCAACATACTGTATGTCATAATTCCCACATACACAGGGCCAGCGATCATTGTAAGCCATTAGATGTGGCAGTAGGGACATCCTGTCTGAGCTGAATGCCTTATATCAGATGTGGGCACCACACCAGAGCTTTGGAGCAAGTCTGGGGGAGCAGCAGATGAACATAGAAACCGCCCTGATCATATATATACATACACATTACAGTATTAATAATTAACCATATTGATGGTCTATAGCAGAGCACCCCTAACAGTGCATGTATTACTGATCTCCTAGTTGGTACACATGTGTGTTAATTACTGGTTGACGCAATTTAAAAGATCCACTGGTGTTGCTAATTATTTTGTTTGTAATACTGAGTAGATCTTTAAAACATGCAGCTCTAGTAAAATTGTGTTATATACAATTTCTATAGCGGTTATGGTGTGGGCTAGAGAGGGGGTTTCCAGGCAACCGGAAACCTCCACCTGTGTTTGCCTATGCTCGTATAATGTACACATCTACGTCAAAGATTTAATTGAATTATCCATACATGTAATTTAGTCCTCTGTCCAGAAAGACAAGAGTGCAAAAGAAATTTGCCGCTTAGTCGTAAGATTTAGAATATCTTACGTTCTTTAAAGTAATGGCAGTGTTTGCATGTTTATGTATAAAGGTGATGAATTACTGTGTTGCAATTTGCACTTTATCTGGTTTTTGTCCTTTGCTCCAGATCCCATCTATATTGCCATTGTCTTCAGAGCTGGAACAGGGCCGTAACTAGGTATGTGCGGAGGGGGCACCACACATAAACTGCAAGCTAGGGGGCGCTGTTGGTGGCCCTTATCAGTTATCTGTTTTAATTACTTTCAGTTGCAGCTTCCCCCTTTTTGAAGCCCACCATCTTCTGAAAACACCTGTCTCCTACCCTGATCCCTTCTGTCACTAATACCTATACAACATTCATGTACTCAACTTGAGATTTCTTTGTTATTCAGTCACACTATCCTTTATTACATTTCAAGACGCTGACATACCCGGGATTCAAACCCATTGCCTGTGGCATTGCAGTCAGATGATCTATTCATTGAGCTATCTTCCCTTGCATAGAAAGGTAGAGCATTCTACCTATTTGTAGCTTACTTTGTACTTTGTGAAAAAATTATCAGCATTGCGGCTGAGCAGATCTATGTAGTGTGTGGCTGCAAGAGATTGGATGGGTGGCTGCACACTACATAGATCTGCTCAATTGCAATGCTGATTATTATTTTTTTACAAAGTACTAGTAGCTTTATATAGTGTTTATAGTTTTTATGCAGGATCAAACAGCTCAATGAGTAGGGTGTTTGATTAGAATTCAACAGGTTATAGGTTTGAATCTTGGGTATGGCAATATATTGAAATGTGTTATTAAATAAAGGGTATTGTCAGGGGTTAAAGTGAGCCGGAACGGGGTGTAACTGCGTTCCGTTAGTTCCACTTGGAGACGGAACGCAGTTCCGCCTCCTCCGGCTCACCTCACCCGATGTGTGCCAGCGGCGCCCAGCTCTCTCCGCACAGTGGAAGCTCAGCGGCAGGAGCTCACTACTGAGCTCCTGCTTCCGGCTCCCGGCTCTAGTGTGCGCTATGAGAAAGACATCATGACGTCTCTCTCATAGTGCAGAGAGCCGTACGCCAGGAGGATCACAGAGGTCGGACGTGGGAGCGGGGCTTGGTGAGTATGGTGTTTTTGTTTTTTTAAGTCACTTCTACTGGGGGCAAGCTACATGGGGCTAACTACTGGGGCAAGCTACATGGGGCTAACTACTGGGGGCAAACTACAGGGGCACATTACTACTGGGGCACATTACTACTGGGGGCATAACTACAGGGGGGATAAACTACAAGGGGGAAAACTACAGGGGGGAATAACTACAGGGGCTAAACTACTGGGGGCATTCCTACTTGGGGCAAACTACATGGGGCTAAACTACTGGGGGCATTACTACTGGGGGGCTAAACTACTGGGGGCATAACTGCAGGGGCTAAACTACAGGGGGCATTACCACTGGGGGCTAAACTACTGGGGGCATTACCACTGAGAGGCTAAAATAAAGTGGGGGTAAATTACTGGGGTCATAACTGCAGGGGCATTACTACTGGCGGCTAAACTACTGGGGGCATAACAACTGGGGCTAAACTAAAGGGGGCTAAATGACTGGGGGCATTACTACAGGCAACATTACTACTGGGGGCAATACTACATAGGGGCATTACCATTAAGGGCATTACTAATGGGGGCACTACTAATGAGGGCATTGTGAAGGGGGCACTTCATAAGGGGCATTACTCCCTGGGACATAAGGGGCATTGCATAAGGGGCACCACTACTATGGGCTCTATATAAGGGGCACTACCACTGTGGGCACTACCAGTACAGTGGACATTATATAAGGAGCACTACCATTGTGGTCATTGTAAAAGGGGTGCTACAGCTGTGGGCATTGTGTATTACAGGGTGCTACTACTGTGGGCACTATGTGTATTAGGGGTGCTACTACTGTGTGCATTATTACTATTTTGTTACCACTCCCCTTTCGAGACCACAACCCTTTTTGGGGCGCGAGTCTACGGTGCGTGCAATACTTTTATTGCATGGGCGCCGGGGGGGGGGGAGTGATCTATCGGAAGGGGCATCATAGCATGAGCTTTCTCTGGGATCAATATTGTCATGCCCCTTCCCAAAGAGGGTTGGGTGGGTGTTGATTTTCTCTCTGGCACAGGGCACCAAAAAGTCTAGTTACGGCTCTGGGTGTTGAGAACCTACTATTACACCCAGGCTGTGAATTGTGGTATGCAGATTGAGTCATATGTTCATTCTAAGCACATAATTGTATGAACTTATATATACAGCTCCCCAGTGTTGCTATACCTTCCTATATATTTATATGCCAACCTATATTTGACATTCTAGCAGTATTATAGCTTATTAATAAATCTATATGAGCAGTGCCTTGTTGCAAATTATTGGCAGTGTGCATGTCTGTTTTTTTATTAATAAATTGTTTTTTAAATGTGATTTGAATAAACCTTTGTTAGATTTTACAAACAGGCCTCTTGTTATTAATAAGGAGTAAACTTCTAGTACTTATATTTGCATGCAAGGTTCCATGGAGCAGTGAATCTTTTTGATATATATTAACATATAAACCAGTGGTTCTAAAACTGTGAGGCTAGACACCCTGGGGTGCCTCAGGACAAGGGGTGCCTTGGATTGGTGGTCCAGAACCAATTCAAATATTTGATGGTCAATGTAATAGGCAAAACCAGTGCTGGTGGCTGTAAATGGTAAAATATGTGGGCAAACAGATGTGAATCCTGTCCTTCACCACCTAACTGAGCATAAGGATGACATATAAACACAATTTACTGAATTTAACCTAAGGATGACATAGGCACATTATACAGCGGCTGGAGCTTCATTTGGGGGTTGTTTGCAGGGCACCTTGCCCCCTGTGTGTGTGTTCACGGAGGCTAGGGTTGAGTTGCGGAGGGGATCTCTCCAAGTGTTCCTGCGGGTTGTGACTAACCTGGCCTCCTGTTGAACAGCCTGGATCCAGTGCAGCCTTCCTGGTTGCTGCTGTTGTCGTTGGCGGGAGAGGAAAGAGAGCGGGCATGCATTGCCGCCAGCTGCCAGCGGTAGAGGAAGGAGAGCGGTTTCACTGATGGCCCAGTCCACCCGTTGGCTCTCCAGTGGAAGGAGGATTCGTGGGGGGTATTACCGCTGCTGCTGCCTGCGCGTGTCCCCTGTTAAGAGGGGACACACGAGGAGGAGACATGCGAAGTGGGGTGAGGGAGAGCCACCAACAGCTTCGTCCATCCGGCTCACTCAACTGGTGCTCGGGAGCAGCCTCTCCAGTATCCTGCATCTACACCTGCGTCTGGGCCTTCTGGGGGATGGAAGTGAGCACCGGTGAGGCAGTGTAGCTCCAACAGCTCCAGAGGCCCTGTGAATGTCCCTGGATGTTGGTGGGGATCGGTGTCTGCAGCAAGCTTGGGGGTCAAACTAACACCAAATTACAGGTACCGTTCCAGACGAAGTCTGTGGAGACTGGGTGCTCATATAAGGTACTATTTAGCTGTCTCCCCCTATGCAATAGCATAGCACTATACAATTAATAGACGACACGGGGTACCTTGCATTACACAGCTAAGCTCTCTGAGGAATAACAGATGATACGGGCTGTACCCTGCTCCTTTGGAGGTTAATCTGCATACACACCATTATTCTGCCTTAGACTATTAGTCTATCTGTGAACTATCTGGTGAATTAAAGGTGTCTGAGTTTGACTGCGTACTGAACTCTGGTTATCTGTTTATCTCAGCATTTAAAGTATTTAATGTGGTACTCAGTAACTATATTGCAGCGGCAGAATATTGTAGATCATCGTGGATCATTTGGGAGTGGAAAACCCTTGTGTGCAAAAAAACTACTTTCTATCACCTATAGGTAAAATCATGGGCCGCTGTATGAAAAAGCTAGGATAATGTCAATGGGGATATCCCTAGGAGATTTATAATATCTTTAACCTGCAATCACACCATACCTGATACATATGATTTATTTGATATGCCCAGTATTATCTGATCTTGGAAGTTAAGCAGGGTTGAGCTTGGCCAGTATTTATAAGGAAAAACTCCAGGGAATATTTGATGCTGTGAATATTAACATATAATTGGAGATTATAACTGTGCTCTAAATATATTTAACTGTAGTAGTTATTTCGGTCTCTCCCTGAGCACACAATGCCTAAACCTCGTAAGACAGCTCCCCCTGCAGACCTAACCCCATTTATATCTAAAATGAAACCAGGATCTAACAAACAGCCTTCAGCATCTCAGTCAGTAGTGGCCTCTGACTCTGATGAAGAGACCCATTCTCTGAATATATCCATGAGTGATAGTTTAGCATCGATTTTGACAGAAATGAAATCACTTAAAAAGGCATTTCACTCTGACATTCAAAAAGCGGTTTCGGGTTTAAAGGAGGAGGTCACAGAACTGGGGTCACGTACAAATGAGGTGGAGCATAAAATTGATGAGGTGGTTCAATTCCAACCGGATATAGAATGCTCCATGTTCGTTATGCAGGAGGATACTCATCTACTCCAAGATCAGCAGGAGGAAATGGAAAATAGGGCTATACCAAATAATTTGCATATTAAGAACATTCCTGAGTCAGTGGAACTACCCCAACTGGAGTATTATGATCCGCTTCTTTCAACATTTATTGGCTGATTTACCAACAGAGCTCTTAATCCTGGACATCGCTCTCTTAGACAGAAATCTTTATAATCAGCTCCGCCAAGAGACGTGGTACTGCGTTGCCACTATTTTAAAACCAAGGAAAAATTGTTGGCGGTTTCTCGGGATAAGGATACATGTCAATTTAAATCCTCCACCCTGTCTATATTTCAGGATTTACCCCTGGTTACTCTCAGACATAGATTTGATTTAAGGGACTACACCCAAATCCTCAGAGACAATCAAATCTGTTATAGATGGGGTTACCCTTTTGCTCTGGTAGTGCAAGTACAGGTTGAGTCTCCCTTATCCAAAATGCTTGGGACCAGAGGTATTTTGGATATCGGATTTTTCCGTATTTTGGAATAATTGCATACCATAATGAGATATCATGGTGATGGGACCTAAAGCTAAGCACAGAATGCATTTATGTTACATATACATCTTATACACACAGCCTGATGGTAATTTTAGCCAATATTTTTTATAACTTTGTGCATTAAATAAAGTGTGTGTACATTCACACAATTCATTTATGTTTCATATACACCTTATACACAAAGCCTGAAGGTCATTTAATACAATATTTTTAGTAATTTTGTGTATTAAACAAAGTTTGTGTACATTGAGCCATCAAAAAACAAAGGTTTCACTATCTCACTCTCACTCAAAAAAGTCCGTATTTCGGAATATTCCGTATTTCGGAATATTTGGATATGGGATACTCAACCTGTATATGGGAAATGGTTATCCGTGAGATCGAAAGAAGAAGCTATTCATCTCTTGTCTCAACTTAATCTTCCTCAGCCTTCAAAAGAAAGTACCTCGGCTCTACATACAGAATCTGCAAATCAATGTTCCTTAGGGTCATCACTATCGCAGAGGGCACCAAATTGTCTGTGGTCCACAGTTCCTCTTGGTGCTCCGATCCGGAACAAGCCTAACTGAACTGTACGCTCAAGAGGATTTGAGCATTTGTGATTTTTTTTCTCTCTTTCTTTTTTCTTTTGTTATTTGCAGATCCACGAATAATGTTGGTGTAAAGATTTAAATGGTTGAAATTTATCTCATAGTATTGGGAATATTCTATTTCTGTACTCTCAAGAGGGTTTGAGCGCTTGTAATGCTGGTGTATAGGTTTAAATGGTTGAAATTTATCTCAAAGTATTGGGAATATACCATTTTTGTACTCCCAAGAGGGTTTGAGCGCTTGTGATGTTGTTCTCTCTCTTTCTCTTTCTTTTTTATCTGTAGGCTCTCAAATAATGCTGGTGTAAAGGTTTAAATGGTTGAAATGTATCTCATAGTATTGTGAATATATTCTTTGTATAAATATCCAGTTTAGAAATTTCTTTAGACCATCCCAGGGATATCCTTATTGGGCTGCACGTCACTAAGATGCGGTTTGTGCCATGCCCACACCGGGACACTAAGACCTGCCCGGAGCACTATGGGCATATAGTCTCCATTTTTTCCCTCTTTTTGGGTGCTCCTAGTGTTGACTCATCTCAGTGGGACAATGAGTTTATATTTCTTTTCTTTTTTTTTTCTTTTTTTAGGGGGACCACCATGAGGATTGTATTAATACTCTTTCGGATGCGATTATCTGCTCAGCCATGAGAATGAATGTTATAACTTATAATGTCAAAGGGCTAAATAGCCCACAAAAAAGGTCTAAGCTATCTTTTTTTTTTAAAGCAAGTAAAGGGGGATTTGGTGTTTATCCAGAAGACACATTTTTGTGGTACAGCACACCATGGATTGCATTCAAGACATTACTCCGCCATCTTGTATGCATGTGACCATATGCATAAAAAGCGGGTGGTAGCTATAATGATAGAGGATCACCTACATTTGGATGCAGATAAGATTATTCGGGATAAAAAAGGCAGGTTTCTTATAGTAGTGGATAAATTGAATCATTCTCTGAATACTTTAGTCAATGTATATGCCCCGAACATTAACCAATCCTTTTTTTTTTTCTCTTTATTAGATGCTAAAATTTCTCTTTATAGGAAAGGTGATATTATAATGGCTGGGGATTTTAATATGATTCTCCATCACAGACTGGATCGTTCCCATTCACTCCTTAAATCTCAAATTCACATCAATGAGCGGAATTCTAAAGCATTACATTTGCTTTTAAAAAATCAACTACTGTTTGATTCTTGGAGGGGTAATGATCCCTTAGCCAAGAATTATACTTATTTTTCTTTTGCACATAAATTATAGCCTAGTATAGATATGATATTTCTGGGCCATGATCTGACCTCTAAGATCCAAAAGATCATTATACATCCGGTATCTTGGTCAGACCACGCCCCAGTATCTCTGACTCTGTCAGGTATAATGTGTAATTCATTCCCGCCTGCCTGGTGTCTACAAGAAGCATTATTTCAGAATAAAGATGTCTTAGATCAAGTCACTCAGATCTCAGAGTATTACTTTAATTTAAATCAAACTCCTGATATAAGTGATATAATCCTGTAGGAGGCACATAAAGCCATTGAGAGAGGTCATTTTATTCAGATAGCTTCTAAACTGGCAAAAAGACGCACCCAGGCTATACTTGATCTGACAGATCAAGTGTTACATTTAGAGGAAAAGCATAAAACATCTTTAGACCCAGTAGATCTGGATCGACTTATTAAAACTAGGGGTGAACTTAGGCCCTCATTCCGAGTTGTTCGCTCGGTAAAAATCTTCGCATCGCAGCGATTTTCCGCTTAATGCGCATGCGCAATGTTCGCACTGCGACTGCGCCAAGTAAATTTGCTATGCAGTTAGGAATTTTACTCACGGCTTTTTCATCGTTCTGGCGATCGTTATGTGATTGACAGGAAATGGGTGTTACTGGGCGGAAACAGGCCGTTTTATGGGCGTGTGGGAAAAAACGCTACCGTTTCCGGAAAAAACGCAGGAGTGGCCGGAGAAACGGAGGAGTGTCTGGGCGAACGCTGGGTGTGTTTGTGACGTCAAACCAGGAACGACAAGCACAGAAATGATCGTAGATGCCGAGTAAGTCTGGAGCTACTCAGAAACTGCTACGAGGTGTGTAATCGCAATATTGCGAATACATCGTTCGCAATTTTGAGATGCTAAGATTCACTCCCAGTAGGCGGCGGCTTAGCATGAGCAAATCTTCTAAAATTCACTTGCGAGCGAACAACTCGGAATGAGGGCCTTAATCTGTTGATCTCTCAAATAACTGAAGAATCCCTCAGGCGGCTTAATCAACTACAGTATATTATGAGAAGGGCGATAAAGCTGATAAAATTCTGCCTAGGAAACTAAAGGAACAAAGGAAGACTTTTAGAAAAGACAAAAGATGACCCTGGTAGGGAGCACTCTTATCTGAGATAACACAAAAGATAATTTTATAAAAGAAACAATCATAAAATATAACAATTTATTGATATGCCTTAAAAAATACTCATTCATTAAATAAATGTGTGATCATGAGCGAAAATGTTTTTTTGAAAAATGTGTATATTATTCTGAAAATGGCCTCAGCCTCAATCATTAAATGTATTTAAGGTCCGTCTTATATGGTGATTCCCTTAACACAATGCGTTGGGGATCGAAGTGGTAAAAATTGAAAGGTGTGACCATCATCTAATCAGTCATATAGCCCATACACAATTTCCACAGGGCAATTGGTTTGGATCATGGGTCACTAATACGTAACTTCGATTGGGTCACCTGTACAACAGTACAAGTCCTGAAAGTCAGCACGAAATATCTGTGGAGCTGTTAGTGGTGGGCATAAGTGAGTTATCCACCCACCTAGTGATATTACCACCTGTATGAAAAAATTATTATTATGATAATGATGGTTATTCACATTAATTGTTCGCAGAGGTTTGTAACTCTACCAGAGACTTATAAATAGCACATCAGTTCAATAAGATTGCAGTAATTCTCTTTAAACTGTACATAATCTCCAAAATGCATATTCTTAGAAAATTATTATGCTAATGGCAAATGGCACAAGTATCTCAATTAATCACCGGTTATCAGACAGTATTGATAACGATTTTGGCACTAGATAGAGATGTGTATAGTGGCCAAGATACAGGTATGACTGCCCTTCTGCTGTTCTCTCGTCTTGCCCAATGGTATAGGACGAGGAATGAGAGAGGGCAAGTGCACCCAACTAGGCCAGAAGAAAGAAAGAGGAGGTATCAAGCAGAGTGACCTACGGTAGGTACTCCCTGATGCCCTTTTAACAGGCAGTGCAGAGAATATTAAACCTACACTTAGGTCTCAAGTGCGGTACACTCCTTAAAATTCTTTATTGTACTGTAGGTACTCGCTTAGTCACAGATGTATATAACACATAAGATACATCAATTTGCTCAATATTACTAAGTTTTAGTTAAACATTGAAGTTATACTAGGTTCACAACCTCAATTATGGGTTAGAAAATCGTGCTCCACCAAGGGTGTAAAGCTACCAATTTAAACGTTGAGCAGTTATTGGCAAGTGCTGAGATCCTGATGTAATAATTGAGACACAAACTTATTGGGATTAACTGATATTTATGAACAGCTGTTCCCCTTTGTGTAGATACTTCTGCAATTGATACAATGTGATCTTGTGCAGTTATATTAATCAGCAACCAATTGACACTTTAGTTGATGGTATCAATCCTGCTACAATTAGTGCATAATACCATATGAGGAGAAAAGACATTTCCAGCAATAGAGAAGAAAAACGTGTGCAAACTTATTGGGATTAACTGATATTCATAAACAGCTGTTCCCCCTTAAGCAGATACGTCTATTGGCAACAAGGTAGCAGTTAAGAGATAGTGTTACTGCTGCTGTGATTTGCAAATGATACAATGTGATCTTGTGCAGTTATATTAATCAGCAACCCATTGACACTTTAGTTGATAGTATCAATCCTGCTACAATTAGTGCATAATACTATATGAGGAGATAAAGACATTTACAGCAATAAAGAGGAAAACAGTGTGCATAATATGTCTCAGGTGTCATGTAAAATTTAGCAGCATGCAGGAGAATCTATGTGGTTGATCATACGGTTACCACTCCTGAAGCTAGCCTCGGAGAGGAGGGGAAATGCCGCCCCAGGGTCCCGTGCAAGAATGTCCTCACGATCGGGTGCTCACTCCCACTCGTTGGCCGCACAGAGACTCGCCTGCCAAGGCTGCTCCAATCAGCGGCGGATAGCCGCTTCCTCCGCTTACGCTACCACAGTGCTGACTGTGACTGATGGACCCGTGAGTCACGTGTGCGCACCACGTGACTCACCCAGTATTCCTTTCCTGACGTACGTTTCGCAATGCTTGATCACAGGTGATTAAGTCGCCTGTTAGCTGTGTTTATAAAGGGAAAATACTCTCCATTCACAGCTTAAAGTGATTAGTTCAATCCGTTCAAATACCGGTAATTACTTTCACTGTGTAAAGAATTAATTGGTGAGTTTTAAATCCCAGAAACAGTTCTATATCTGAAAGGAAGGGCTATACGAGAGTAGATGAATAAATAAACATAAATACATACAAGTGAAAGGATAAAAAAATAAGAAAAAAAGGGTGATAATGAAGTTGTAAATTATATTAATTTTTATATACATCTATATATCATAGTCAAAAAATTGAAAAATAAAAAAATTAAAAAAATAGAACCCGTATTAAAGTATTATTTTCATATGGTAATGAGTGTGTTGTATTTATATACCAGGAACCTCTATATATCTGAAGAGAGGGTCTACCAGATAATGAATAGATATACATAAAGTTTTATTGTGAAAAGTGATGATAGTAATGATAAATTAGATTAATATATTAAATGTAATTTAATAATAATGAAATAATTAATGGATCTATAGTAGAGAGAATATTTCCACCAAGCATATTTGATGAGCTGTGGTATGAGATCATTCATAAAATAGTATAGAGGAAGGGAAACAGACAATCCTACCTCAATTAGTTTTGAGGGGAACCAATAATACCAGTGTCCCCACAAAGCACTTTGATGAACTGTGGTATAAATTAATTCATAATATAGTATAGAGGGAGAGAAACAGAAACTATTCTGCCTCAATTATATTATTAATATGCACTAGTTTAATTATTTGGACTCCTTTATAAAAAGGAAAAGGAAAAGAAAAGGAGTTATATAAATAGTTTCTACCTGCACTTTGTGCAAAATAGTGTGTAAAACTATTATAATTGTGTGAGGTTGTGCAAAAAAACCCGTTCCTTAGTGATGCTGTAAAAGAAGTGAGAGCATAAATTAAGGATTAATGTGACTGTGTGTTAAGGCAAAGAAAATTTTTTGGGTAAGTAATATGGGTGATTAGAGTGAATATATATTATCACAATAAGTGTATAATATTGTGAAAGTGACCCAGGTGTAATCATGACATAACAGGGATATCAGTACCTGATAGTTTGTGCAGAATATGCAATAAGTGAAAATTCAATGAAGATGTGGCACAAATGGGGAAGAAGGGAAGGGAATAAAATCCCTAACCATTTTAATTGTGATGATGCGTGCTAAAATTGGTGAAGCCAGGAGTCGCGTGACTAGTGACTAGTATTGAAATTAATTGGTGTATATATGTGTGAGAGTCCTGAAGAGAATATATATTGTTGATTAAACCTAACCTGTTTATGACAGTGATTGTAGTCAATAATATTATAGTTATAAGGGTGTACCTAAATCACTTTGGAAGAAAAGCTCCAAAATTAATGTTCTCATTGAGGCCCTCTGGATTGAGAGCCCCAAGTTTAAAAGTCCATTCACATTCCCTCTGTAATAGGCTATTGGTAAGATCGCCTCCTCTGTTCCCTAACTTAACTTGTTCAAGGCCATATATTTTGAAATTCAACCACACTATTTTGCACAAAGTGCAGGTAGAAACTATTTATATAACTCCTTTTCTTTTCCTTTTTATAAAGGAGTCCAAATAATTAAACTAGTGCATATTAATAATATAATTGAGGCAGAATAGTTTCTGTTTCTCTCCCTCTATACTATATTATGAATTAATTTATACCACAGTTCATCAAAGTGCTTTGTGGGGACACTGGTATTATTGGTTCCCCTCAAAACTAATTGAGGTAGGATTGTCTGTTTCCCTTCCTCTATACTATTTTATGAATGATCTCATACCACAGCTCATCAAATATGCTTGGTGGAAATATTCTCTCTACTATAGATCCATTAATTATTTCATTATTATTAAATTACATTTAATATATTAATCTAATTTATCATTACTATCATCACTTTTCACAATAAAACTTTATGTATATCTATTCATTATCTGGTAGACCCTCTCTTCAGATATATAGAGGTTCCTGGTATATAAATACAACACACTCATTACCATATGAAAATAATACTTTAATACGGGTTCTATTTTTTTAATTTTTTATTTTTCAATTTTTTGACTATGATATATAGATGTATATAAAAATTAATATAATTTACAACTTCATTATCACCCTTTTTTTCTTATTTTTTTATCCTTTCACTTGTATGTATTTATGTTTATTTATTCATCTACTCTCGTATAGCCCTTCCTTTCAGATATAGAACTGTTTCTGGGATTTAAAACTCACCAATTAATTCTTTACACAGTGAAAGTAATTACCGGTATTTGAACGGATTGAACTAATCACTTTAAGCTGTGAATGGAGAGTATTTTCCCTTTATAAACACAGCTAACAGGCGACTTAATCACCTGTGATCAAGCATTGCGAAACGTACGTCAGGAAAGGAATACTGGGTGAGTCACGTGGTGCGCACACGTGACTCACGGGTCCGTCAGTCACAGTCAGCACTGTGGTAGCGTAAGCGGAGGAAGCGGCTATCCGCCGCTGATTGGAGCAGCCTTGGCAGGCGAGTCTCTGTGCGGCCAACGAGTGGGAGTGAGCACCCGATCGTGAGGACATTCTTGCACGGGACCCTGGGGCGGCATTTCCCCTCCTCTCCGAGGCTAGCTTCAGGAGTGGTAACCGTATGATCAACCACATAGATTCTCCTGCATGCTGCTAAATTTTACATGACACCTGAGACATATTATGCACACTGTTTTCCTCTTTATTGCTGTAAATGTCTTTATCTCCTCATATAGTATTATGCACTAATTGTAGCAGGATTGATACTATCAACTAAAGTGTCAATGGGTTGCTGATTAATATAACTGCACAAGATCACATTGTATCATTTGCAAATCACAGCAGCAGTAACACTATCTCTTAACTGCTACCTTGTTGCCAATAGACGTATCTGCTTAAGGGGGAACAGCTGTTTATGAATATCAGTTAATCCCAATAAGTTTGCACACGTTTTTCTTCTCTATTGCTGGAAATGTCTTTTCTCCTCATATGGTATTATGCACTAATTGTAGCAGGATTGATACCATCAACTAAAGTGTCAATTGGTTGCTGATTAATATAACTGCACAAGATCACATTGTATCAATTGCAGAAGTATCTACACAAAGGGGAACAGCTGTTCATAAATATCAGTTAATCCCAATAAGTTTGTGTCTCAATTATTACATCAGGATCTCAGCACTTGCCAATAACTGCTCAACGTTTAAATTGGTAGCTTTACACCCTTGGTGGAGCACGATTTTCTAACCCATAATTGAGGTTGTGAACCTAGTATAACTTCAATGTTTAACTAAAACTTAGTAATATTGAGCAAATTGATGTATCTTATGTGTTATATACATCTGTGACTAAGCGAGTACCTACAGTACAATAAAGAATTTTAAGGAGTGTACCGCACTTGAGACCTAAGTGTAGGTTTAATATTCTCTGCACTGCCTGTTAAAAGGGCATCAGGGAGTACCTACCGTAGGTCACTCTGCTTGATACCTCCTCTTTCTTTCTTCTGGCCTAGTTGGGTGCACTTGCCCTCTCTCATTCCTCGTCCTATACCATTGGGCAAGACGAGAGAACAGCAGAAGGGCAGTCATACCTGTATCTTGGCCACTATACACATCTCTATCTAGTGCCAAAATCGTTATCAATACTGTCTGATAACCGGTGATTAATTGAGATACTTGTGCCATTTGCCATTAGCATAATAATTTTCTAAGAATATGCATTTTGGAGATTATGTACAGTTTAAAGAGAATTACTGCAATCTTATTGAACTGATGTGCTATTTATAAGTCTCTGGTAGAGTTACAAACCTCTGCGAACAATTAATGTGAATAACCATCATTATCATAATAATAATTTTTTCATACAGGTGGTAATATCACTAGGTGGGTGGATAACTCACTTATGCCCACCACTAACAGCTCCACAGATATTTCGTGCTGACTTTCAGGACTTGTACTGTTGTACAGGTGACCCAATCGAAGTTACGTATTAGTGACCCATGATTCAAACCAATTGCCCTGTGGAAATTGTGTATGGGCTATATGACTGATTAGATGATGGTCACACCTTTCAATTTTTACCACTTCGATCCCCAACGCATTGTGTTAAGGGAATCACCATATAAGACGGACCTTAAATACATTTAATGATTGAGGCTGAGGCCATTTTCAGAATAATATACACATTTTTCAAAAAAACATTTTCGCTCATGATCACACATTTATTTAATGAATGAGTATTTTTTAAGGCATATCAATAAATTGTTATATTTTATGATTGTTTCTTTTATAAAATTATCTTTTGTGTTATCTCAGATAAGAGTGCTCCCTACCAGGGTCATCTTTTGTCTTTTCTAAAAGTCTTCCTTTGTTCCGATATATGTTTCTATACCCTTGGGAGCACCACTGACCGTCAAAATCCTAGTTACCAATATACCAATTGGTGTTGGTATACTATTGACTAATTAAGGGAAAGAATATCCCGCGAGTGTCAGTTTTTCTGAGTTAACAATATAATTTACAGTTTTTCCTGTGCGGCCGTCCACAAACCTCTCTTTTTTACTAGTGCATTTTTGGACTGGTTACAGTCTTTCTCGGAGGGCCAGCACGGATCAAAGTATATGATTCTTCACGTTTAAATCTTGAAATTCTCTTTTCTTTCAAGAATTTGCTATTTGCCTTTTCTATACCATTCCACAAATACAGATTGTGGGAGCAGAATGAGCTTCAACCTTAAACAGGAACTGACATTTAAAAGAGCTACGAGTGACAATCTGGAAGATATTTTTCCCAGTAATATCGACAATCAGGAACCCCATATAAGTTGGGAGGGAGAGTTCACGCGACTTAAACAAACACTGCAGAAGCACGTCAGAACCAACTGGGATCTCATCACACTTGAAAATTATATTAAGAACAAAATTGTTCCTAGGGGGTTGAGACCTAGAGTTTTTCCCACGTTCGAACTAGCAAGCGAAGGACTAAAGAGTGAATGGGAGAATGCTCTCCTGAAATGCTCAAATGACCTTATTCACATCTTGATGAAACACAATAACCTTATACTAGAAAGGTGTGAACGAGATTTAGAAGAACTCAGTAAGAAACTTGAACCCTGGGAAAAGGATTTACAATTCCAACGTTGTTTTGAGAAACATAAGGTTGATATCAAAACCTATGAACAAACTATTGTGGATAGAAAAAAGAATAAATTCATAAGAGATAGAAGGGATTTCGCTTCTGGAAAAATATTTAAGTGGCATAAACAAGTGTGGAAACCATATCCTCCTAAGAATACGGACAAATATTCATCCTCGGAGACAGAGACATCAGGGACCGAGGACCTAGAATCTGGTACTGAGGGGACACAGGTGACAAACTATAGGACGAGTCACAACGCCTCCAACTACAACTTTAATCCCAATTCCTCCAATTCTCCTTCTTTTTTAGGGGATTTCACGAAAGGAAAGAGGGGGAGACAAAAAGAAGGAAAACAAGGAGGGCAAATAGAAAATGAAAGGGGATACCGACGACAACAATGGGATTCCCCTCCATCAAGGAGACAACCTATACGAAACACAAGGAAGAGATAACAGCCCACCTCTCTTCAATGGATACTGAGGAGGAACCATCATCTAAACTCAAAGTGATTAATTTGTCTGAACATCAATTAAGCGATGACCATCTATCTATTTTGGGCAAAGGTCTAACATATTCTCCAACCACGAATTTTAACAGATTTGAATGGGAGAAGGACCTTAAATTGTTTGGCAGAAAATTGCTTCTCACCAAATTCTATAATCAAAATCAAGGAACCCAAAAGGACCACTCTTCGATCCAAGCAGGTGAAAACCTGGCTACCTTGGTGGCGGGTGAAGATCTGGCTACCCTGGAATCTGAAGCTCTTGAGGCCTTGATGGATTTAGAACAAGAAACCTCAATGCCTAAGGATCAGGAATGGGAGGTGGCAACTAGACCAATAGTTAGGAAAAAATCTTCCTTTTTTCCCTCAGAACACACAAGCCCGGAGATACAGATCTTCATTAAGGCTGTATCGAAAGAATTTGATCTAATTCATGCAAAAAAACCCACATACCCCCGTAACTCAAATCTAACGAAAAAAGAGAAATTAGCCTTTCAAGACATACAATCATGGAATGATACAATAATAAAGCCATCAGATAAAGGAGGCAATGTGGTCCTATGGCCTCAAACCAAATATCTACAGGAAGCCTATAGGCAACTGGACAATCCCACATGCTACAAAAGACTCCTTTTCAATCCCTTAGAGGATTTTAGAACTATCTACAATAAAAAGATCAATAATGCCTTGAAGGATGGCATCATCACCTCTCACGAATTTGCATTTCTTCTAAATGAATACCCACGGATACCAACCTTTTATCTGCTCCCAAAAGTTCATAAAAACCTAACTACACCACCTGGGAGGCCTATTGTTTCGGGCATTGGTGCCCTAACAGAAAAAGCGAGCATTTTTGTAGACACACATCTCAGGCATCACGTACAGTCCCTTCCATCCTATGTCCGGGACACGTCGGACGTTCTACGCAAACTACATGGCATACGGTTAGAGGAAAATCAGTTCCTAGTCTCCCTAGATGTGGAGGCATTGTACACATCCATTGACCACAAAATAGGTCTAGAGGCAGTGAATTATTTCATGAAAACAGAGGGCTATGAGGATTTTCATGCTTTCATAGCTGACCTTCTCCAGTTCATATTATACCATAATTTTTTCCTGTTCAATGACAGGTTCTACTTACAAACACGTGGAACCGCCATGGGAGCAGCATGTGCTCCCACATACGCTAATATCTTTCTAGGATGGTGGGAGAAGCAACACGTGTTTACGGATCAGAATGACAATTTCACTTCTAATATCATAATGTGGATCAGATACATTGATGATATTCTGATGATCTGGGAAGGTGACATCCAATTACTTCTGTTGTTCATTGAACACCTTAACAATAATCAACTCAACATACATTTAACTCATGACATCAGTCAACAGGAACTCCCCTTTTTGGATTTATTGATATACAAAAACCAGGAAGGCATGATCTCTACCAAGCTATATAGGAAAGAAACTTCAACAAATTCACTTTTACATCATGCCAGCTCGCATCTACCATCTACTATTAAGAACATTCCGAAAGGGGAGTTCCTCCGACTGAGGAGGAACTGTTCAGATGATGTACTTTTTTCTGAACAAAGTAAGGATCTAACAAGAAGGCTTCATGAAAGAGGGTATAGTAAGACTTCTGTTAAAAAAGCCTGCAATAGTGTTCGGCATTTAAACCGAGAAAAATTAATTTTTACAACAAAGGAATCTAAACCGGAAGAGAAAGGCACCTTACGCTTTGTTGGGAGGTTTTGTCGCCAATGGCATCAAGCTAAAGAGGCAATTCAAAAACATTGGGGTATTCTCCAATTAGACCCTGTTCTAGCCGAAAGATTAGGCCCTCATGTCTCTATGAGTTGGAAAAGATCCCGGAATTTGAGGGATAAGTTGGTCTCAAGTCACTTTAAACGGGTCCCAACTACAAAATCAAAAACTGTGGGAACCTTCCCATGTGGACACTGTAAAGCCTGCAAATGGATAAAACAAACAGATACAATCAGGGATCGTTTTGGAAAGGACATAAGATCCCAACATTTCATCAATTGCAATACAGAAGCTGTAGTCTACTGTATATCATGTGAGTGCAATAAGCGTTATGTGGGGATGACAAGCAGACCTTTCAAACAACGTATTTTGGAGCACATTGGCTCAATAAGGAATGCTGCAAAGGATCTGACAAAATTTAAAAAACTGACTTCAGTTGCACGACATTTTCATTTTGAACATGATGGATCTTGGTTGAATTTCAAAATATATGGCCTTGAACAAGTTAAGTTAGGGAACAGAGGAGGCGATCTTACCAATAGCCTATTACAGAGGGAATGTGAATGGACTTTTAAACTTGGGGCTCTCAATCCAGAGGGCCTCAATGAGAACATTAATTTTGGAGCTTTTCTTCCAAAGTGATTTAGGTACACCCTTATAACTATAATATTATTGACTACAATCACTGTCATAAACAGGTTAGGTTTAATCAACAATATATATTCTCTTCAGGACTCTCACACATATATACACCAATTAATTTCAATACTAGTCACTAGTCACGCGACTCCTGGCTTCACCAATTTTAGCACGCATCATCACAATTAAAATGGTTAGGGATTTTATTCCCTTCCCTTCTTCCCCATTTGTGCCACATCTTCATTGAATTTTCACTTATTGCATATTCTGCACAAACTATCAGGTACTGATATCCCTGTTATGTCATGATTACACCTGGGTCACTTTCACAATATTATACACTTATTGTGATAATATATATTCACTCTAATCACCCATATTACTTACCCAAAAAATTTTCTTTGCCTTAACACACAGTCACATTAATCCTTAATTTATGCTCTCACTTCTTTTACAGCATCACTAAGGAACGGGTTTTTTTGCACAACCTCACACAATTATAATAGTTTTACACACTATTTTGCACAAAGTGCAGGTAGAAACTATTTATATAACTCCTTTTCTTTTCCTTTTCCTTTTTATAAAGGAGTCCAAATAATTAAACTAGTGCATATTAATAATATAATTGAGGCAGAATAGTTTCTGTTTCTCTCCCTCTATACTATATTATGAATTAATTTATACCACAGTTCATCAAAGTGCTTTGTGGGGACACTGGTATTATTGGTTCCCCTCAAAACTAATTGAGGTAGGACTGTCTGTTTCCCTTCCTCTATACTATTTTATGAATGATCTCATACCACAGCTCATCAAATATGCTTGGTGGAAATATTCTCTCTACTATAGATCCATTAATTATTTCATTATTATTAAATTACATTTAATATATTAATCTAATTTATCATTACTATCATCACTTTTCACAATAAAACTTTATGTATATCTATTCATTATCTGGTAGACCCTCTCTTCAGATATATAGAGGTTCCTGGTATATAAATACAACACACTCATTACCATATGAAAATAATACTTTAATACGGGTTCTATTTTTTTTAATTTTTTATTTTTCAATTTTTTGACTATGATATATAGATGTATATAAAAATTAATATAATTTACAACTTCATTATCACCCTTTTTTTCTTATTTTTTTATCCTTTCACTTGTATGTATTTATGTTTATTTATTCATCTACTCTCGTATAGCCCTTCCTTTCAGATATAGAACTGTTTCTGGGATTTAAAACTCACCAATTAATTCTTTACACAGTGAAAGTAATTACCGGTATTTGAACGGATTGAACTAATCACTTTAAGCTGTGAATGGAGAGTATTTTCCCTTTATAAACACAGCTAACAGGCGACTTAATCACCTGTGATCAAGCATTGCGAAACGTACATCAGGAAAGGAATACTGGGTGAGTCACGTGGTGCGCACACGTGACTCACGGGTCCGTCAGTCACAGTCAGCACTGTGGTAGCGTAAGCGGAGGAAGCGGCTATCCGCCGCTGATTGGAGCAGCCTTGGCAGGCGAGTCTCTGTGCGGCCAACGAGTGGGAGTGAGCACCCGATCGTGAGGACATTCTTGCACGGGACCCTGGGGCGGCATTTCCCCCCCTCTCCGAGGCTAGCTTCAGGAGTGGTAACCGTATGATCAACCACATAGATTCTCCTGCATGCTGCTAAATTTTACATGACACCTGAGACATATTATGCACACTGTTTTCCTCTTTATTGCTGTAAATGTCTTTATCTCCTCATATAGTATTATGCACTAATTGTAGCAGGATTGATACTATCAACTAAAGTGTCAATGGGTTGCTGATTAATATAACTGCACAAGATCACATTGTATCATTTGCAAATCACAGCAGCAGTAACACTATCTCTTAACTGCTACCTTGTTGCCAATAGACGTATCTGCTTAAGGGGGAACAGCTGTTTATGAATATCAGTTAATCCCAATAAGTTTGCACACGTTTTTCTTCTCTATTGCTGGAAATGTCTTTTCTCCTCATATGGTATTATGCACTAATTGTAGCAGGATTGATACCATCAACTAAAGTGTCAATTGGTTGCTGATTAATATAACTGCACAAGATCACATTGTATCAATTGCAGAAGTATCTACACAAA
This sequence comes from Pseudophryne corroboree, assembly GCF_028390025.1. NCBI lineage: Eukaryota > Metazoa > Chordata > Amphibia > Anura > Myobatrachidae > Pseudophryne > Pseudophryne corroboree. The sequence goes on from NC_086449.1 coordinate 574,089,923, forward strand.
GGGGAACAGCTGTTCATAAATATCAGTTAATCCCAATAAGTTTGTGTCTCAATTATTACATCAGGATCTCAGCACTTGCCAATAACTGCTCAACGTTTAAATTGGTAGCTTTACACCCTTGGTGGAGCACGATTTTCTAACCCATAATTGAGGTTGTGAACCTAGTATAACTTCAATGTTTAACTAAAACTTAGTAATATTGAGCAAATTGATGTATCTTATGTGTTATATACATCTGTGACTAAGCGAGTACCTACAGTACAATAAAGAATTTTAAGGAGTGTACCGCACTTGAGACCTAAGTGTAGGTTTAATATTCTCTGCACTGCCTGTTAAAAGGGCATCAGGGAGTACCTACCGTAGGTCACTCTGCTTGATACCTCCTCTTTCTTTCTTCTGGCCTAGTTGGGTGCACTTGCCCTCTCTCATTCCTCGTCCTATACCATTGGGCAAGACGAGAGAACAGCAGAAGGGCAGTCATACCTGTATCTTGGCCACTATACACATCTCTATCTAGTGCCAAAATCGTTATCAATACTGTCTGATAACCGGTGATTAATTGAGATACTTGTGCCATTTGCCATTAGCATAATAATTTTCTAAGAATATGCATTTTGGAGATTATGTACAGTTTAAAGAGAATTACTGCAATCTTATTGAACTGATGTGCTATTTATAAGTCTCTGGTAGAGTTACAAACCTCTGCGAACAATTAATGTGAATAACCATCATTATCATAATAATAATTTTTTCATACAGGTGGTAATATCACTAGGTGGGTGGATAACTCACTTATGCCCACCACTAACAGCTCCACAGATATTTCGTGCTGACTTTCAGGACTTGTACTGTTGTACAGGTGACCCAATCGAAGTTACGTATTAGTGACCCATGATTCAAACCAATTGCCCTGTGGAAATTGTGTATGGGCTATATGACTGATTAGATGATGGTCACACCTTTCAATTTTTACCACTTCGATCCCCAACGCATTGTGTTAAGGGAATCACCATATAAGACGGACCTTAAATACATTTAATGATTGAGGCTGAGGCCATTTTCAGAATAATATACACATTTTTCAAAAAAACATTTTCGCTCATGATCACACATTTATTTAATGAATGAGTATTTTTTAAGGCATATCAATAAATTGTTATATTTTATGATTGTTTCTTTTATAAAATTATCTTTTGTGTTATCTCAGATAAGAGTGCTCCCTACCAGGGTCATCTTTTGTCTTTTCTAAAAGTCTTCCTTTGTTCCGATATATGTTTCTATACCCTTGGGAGCACCACTGACCGTCAAAATCCTAGTTACCAATATACCAATTGGTGTTGGTATACTATTGACTAATTAAGGGAAAGAATATCCCGCGAGTGTCAGTTTTTCTGAGTTAACAATATAATTTACAGTTTTTCCTGTGCGGCCGTCCACAAACCTCTCTTTTTTACTAGGAAACTAAAGGCACAGATATCTTCGAAAAATATTAAAACTAAGACTGGGGAGAAAACGCATGACCCAGAACAATTTCTTAAAGATTTGAGGATTATTATAAAGCATTGTATAATGCTGATGTTAACGTCTCTACATCCTTAGTGTTAAATGACAGGATTGAATCTTTACTTGATAAATGTAAATTACCGAGTCTGAGTAATTCTATAGTCTCTGAATTAGGGTTTGAGATTACCCTTGAGTTAGAAAAAGCACTAAAACTTTGTTGTTGACACATTTATGCAGACTTTTCAATGGTTTCCTCCAGGGTGAATCTTTATCCCAAAGAATCTTGGATGCATGTATTATTCTGATTCATAAACTGGGGAAAGACGCAAATGTATGTTCTAGCTATCATCCTATCTCGCTGATTAATAATGACATCAAACTTTTTGATCCTTGCTCTAGGATTAAACACGATTTTACCACAATTGATCCATGAGGACCAGGTAAGCTTCATCCCAGGCCGACAGGCAAGAGACAATACAAGGAGAACAATTGACCTTGTTCATGTGATCAATAAATATAAGATACCCTCTATTCTTTTATCATTAGATGCAGAAAAAGCCTTTGACAAGATCCTATGGCCTTTCTTGTTTGCATCTTTGCATAGATTCGGCCTGGGAGGAAGCCTACTATCAGGTATTCATGCATTATATTCTAATCCAACCACGAGAGTAAGGGTGAATGGAAAAGACTCCAGTCTGTTTATGATTAGTAATGGGACCAGGCAGGGTTGCCCTCTTTCCCCCTTAATATTTGCGATGATGATTGAGCCTTTGGCCTGTCTGATACGTGCTAATGTCGATATTAGGGGAATTAGGGTAGGGGACCTTGAATATAAGTTATCATTATTTGCAGATGATGTTTTACTTACACTAGTATCTCCGCTCACATCTATCCCTAATCTGTTTCAGATCTTATCCAAATATTCTGATATATCAGGTTATCGCATTAACTTTCTTGAATCTGAAGCTCTTCCCCTACATGTTGAGGAGGATACTAGGACCTTATTAGCCAGAAATTTTAACTTTACATGGCGTACCAAGAAATTTAAATATTTAGGAATCTATATTACGCATTCTTATGGTTCTCTATATAAAGAAAATTTTCCAGCTCTTTTTAATACTATTACAGCTGATTTACAAGCCTGAACGTATTGCCTAGACTGTTATATTTGATACAAACATTATCGGTGCATGTTCCAAAGGAGGCTCTAAGTCGGTTGCAAAGAGACATACTTGAATTTATATGGCTAGACAAACCGGCTAGACTTCAAATCTCTATTTTATTTAAAAACCCACTCAGTGGGGGTAGAGGGTTGCCTGATATCCGAAAATACTATCAAGTGACCCATTTAAGTGAAGCTCTTGTTCGGTTCCCACAATCTGTTACTTTACCTTGGATACAAATTGAATTGGCAGAAGCCAAACTCTTTACATTAGCCTCCCTTTTTTCTGTTGCCAATTTACATCCGGCACGGAGAATATGCACTCCCAAAACTAAACTTGTTCTGTGTGGTCTCTTTGTACCCGACATTATGGCCCAACCTCAAGTCCATCTCCCATTACGTCAATTTGGGATAACCTTGATTTCCCTCCAGGATCCCTTTTGAAGTCACACTCATGGTTACATTTATCATTAGGCCGTAGATTTGTTTTTTATTTTATTGAGGGTAATGCATGGTGCTCCCTAGACTCCTTAGCTAATAGATATGGAATACTGTGCCCTGTGTTTTTTGAATACTTACAACTTCACTCTTATCTATATTCTCTTCCTAAGGAAAAGGTCTTCTGGTAGTTAAACCCTTTTGAAAAACTTAGAAACAAAGAAACATAGAATTTGACGGCAGAGAAGAACCACTTGGCCCATCTAGTCTGCCCATTTTTTTATCATTTAGGTAATCGCAACCCTTTTTGAACCTTAATTCTTTGTAAGGATATTCATATGCCTATCCCAAGCATGTTTAAATTGCTCTACAGTCTTAGACTCTACCACCTCTGATGGGAGGCTATTCCACTTATCTACTACCCTTTCTGTGAAATAATTTTTCCTTAAATTTCCCCTGAACCTGCCTGCCTCCAGTTTCAGTGTATGTCCTCGAGTTCTAATACTTCTCTTCCTTTGAAGAATGTTTCCCTCCTGAACTTTGTTAAAACCTTTGGTATATTTGAAAGTTTCTATCATGTCTCCCCTTTCCCTTCTCTCCTCCATACTATACATGTTAAGATCTTTTAACAAGCCTTTCCGGGTAAGTTTTGTGATGTAGGCCATGCACCATTTTAGTTGCCCTTCTTTGTACACTCTCTAATGTATTTATATCCTTCTGGAGATATGGTCTCCAGAACTGGACACAGTATTCCAGATGAGGCCGCACCAATGACCTATACAGTGGCATTAATACTTCTCTTTTCCTGCTACTGATTCCTCTCCCTATGCAACCAAGCATCTGACTTGCCTTTCTCATTGCTTTGTTGCATTGCTTTCCTGCCTTTAAGTCACTTAAAATAGTGACTCCTAAATCCCTTTCCTCCTCAGTAGTTTCCATTATAGTACCCTTGATACTATATTTAACCTTTGGGTTTTTGAGACCCAAGTGCATGATTTTGCATTTTTTAGCATTAAACTAACAAGAAGGGGTATTATCTCTGTACTTTATTGTTTATTATGTTCTGCGACTATGAAGGTATTCTTTCTCATGAAAGTAAGTAGGAGACTGATTTGGGATCCCCTCCGCAGGAGGGTGTGTGGAATCTTATTAGGCAAAATGTAGCACAATCATCTATCTCCTCTGCAATTTAGGAGAATTTATATATAATTTATACTAGATGGCATTTGGTTCCTTTAAGGTTAAATAAGATCTCCCACACATCCTCACCTATGTGTTGGAGGGTTTGTGTCCAAATCGGTGACTTTATACATATTTGGTGGAAATGTCCCAAAATGAGTATACAGGTTGAGTATCCCTTATCCAAAATGCTTGGGACCAGAGGTATTTTGGATATGGGATTTTTCCGTATTTTGGAATAATTGCATACCATAACGAGATATCATGATGATGGGACCTAAATCTAAGCACAGAATGCATTTATGTTACATATACACCTTATACACACAGCCTGAAGTTAATTTTAGCCAATATTTTTTATAACTTTGTGCATTAAACAAAGTGTGTGTACATTCACACAATTCAGTTATGTTTCATATACACCTTATACACACAGCCTGAAGGTCATTTAATACAATATTTTTAATAACTTTGTGTATTAAACAAAGTTTGTGTATATTGAGCCATCAAAAAACAAAGGTTTCACTATCTCACTCTCACTCAAAAAAGTCCGTATTTCGGAATATTCCGTATTTCGGAATATTTGGATATGGGATACTCAACCTGTATTTTGGAGTCAAGTTGAGATACTCTTAGGAATATTTTTAATATCACAATACCACTCAGCCCCTGGTCCGCGTTATTGAGTTTTCCTTTTGAGGGTCTTATTGAAAATGCTAATACGCTTATTCACCATATTCTTAATGCAGCTAGATTTACAGTGGCTAAATGTTGGAAAAATCTTGAACCTCCCCCATTAAGTATGGTAATGGCTAAAATTTGGCATATTTCTACCATGGAGAAGATCACTGCATCATTGTATGACAGATCGGTTAGATTTGATACAATCTGGGAATCTTGGTTTATGTATAATAATGCCTCTGTTTCTAAAATCTGATGTACTATAGTGTGTAGCATGGACCTGGTTATTTCTAAGGAGGTTTACATTTTGGAGGGCTTATTGGTTAACGGGTGACCGCGGCTGGTATATGTGAATGATTATTTAAATGCTGGGGGGGAAAAAAGTATTTACGAGATTATAAGAGGTTAGCCGGGTAATCTGGTCTATCATGGTGGTCCCCCCCCCCCCCCCCCTTTTTCCCATATACCCCAAAAATTGATTGAATGTCTCAAGGCTAATCAATATACTAGACTATCTGATCCATAGTTTTTGTGGCTCAGCATTCAATGTCATTGAAGCAGGGTTTGAAAAAAAACAGGTTTTGAAAAAAACAAAAAGACAAGTGTGTTTTATTTTGGTTTAAACCGTTTTTTTTTTTTTTGTTGTTTAAACCAATTTTTTTTGCATTAACGTTTTAATGGAAAAAATGTTTTAATCCTGTTTGTTATAATACCGTGAAACATGGCTACAGTATGTATTAGAAACCTTGATCAACCATGTTTTAATGCTTTCTAACATTAACAATCCAAAGTTATTAGGCTTTGATATGATTTATTTAAAATCTTTCCATAAAACCAATTTTAAACTAAATATAATGAAAACATGCAAACGTACTTTTCAGAGAAACGCACAAACACAAAAAAGAAGGAGTTAAGCATTAGCACTGGATATGTCACGGGTATTAAACATTTTGAATAAAAACACTAGTTTAGATGCCTATTCAGTTCCCAGTCTGTTTCTAAGCTTCAAATGAACTAAACCAAAAGAAGAAAAAAATATTTCTACACTAGCTGAAGATGACTGAGCAGTCAGAAGTTGTTCATAATGGGAAATACATTAGGTTTTGAATTGAAGTAAACATGAAAATTAAACCATGAGGTGTTTTTCTGTGTATTTCCTGTTTAATGTGTTGGTGTTGTTTAAACGTTCTATTGGCTGAGGTGTACCATTGGTGCGTGCAATCAATCTCAATAACTCTCATAAAATAAGACATAGATTTGGCAGAGAAACTGTTAGGAAATTTATTTAAAACATAAGATTAATCTTTGTATTAGAGCTATTAAAGGTGTATGGTGGCAAAGAAAGGACGGCCAGAAATCCCCAGTCTGCAATGCTCAGACCTTAAACAACCCAAAAACAAACGCGTAGATCGCCCAGTGTTCCCATATAACAAACAGTACAATCAAACAAGAAGGTATAAACTCAGCCTCGCTAAACTACCCACCTGCCAGGTGGTGATACTACCCCCCGTCAGGGTGGTACAGCTAACTACTAGCCAGGAGGGGAATGTACCTCAAATAACCAATTGCATACGGACTGGTGAAACTGCCGTTCTTTTCCGCCACAGCAAGGTTCTGACCAGCAGCAACCGCCGCACTGCCACCATACTCGCTGAACAAACATAGACACCAACCTAAACAGATCCTCAACAAACAAACATAGACCTTCCTCTGACAAATGCACCCCGCCCTTCCGGTAAAGGCTCTTAAAGCGGTATTGAATTTGCGGGTAGGGCACTATGCCTCCCGCATTTGCTAACACAAACTTTGCTACTGCAGCATTTAAAAATTTTCCGGGCCTCGTCAATTGGCAGTAAATTTCGCACCCCACCCAGCCTGACGTGGTACAATGTAAGACCAGACTATCTTGCACGAAGGCCACACTCCGAGGACCACTGACAAATCAAGCAGTATGGAGCGTCACAGTTCAATAGTGGGAACCTGACCTAAATCGTTTCCACCCAAGTGCATCACCAGCACGCGTGGAATTCCAAAGCGCCGTGCCAACCGTAACAATCAAGGCCTAAAAGAAAGCCACTGCATACCCCGGAAAACAAACCAGCGCACTCTGCCGGAATTTACAATCTCCAGGGCTTTACCTGTGGCAACATAATCAGCTGCCCAGAATCAGGGGTGTATCTACCCATTGTCCAGGATGGCACTCGCCAGGGGCGCCAGGCAAGGAGGGAGCGCCGCCTGGTGGTGCCACCCGCAGCCAAAGGGTAGAAGAGTAGTACTGTCAGATTGTACTTGGTGAGAGTCTGTTACTGCTGGCATGGCGCCGGTGTCTGTCACACCACACTGCACTAATGATCAGACTAGTTTCTGGCAGCACCGCACTTGTAATCAGACTCAAAATAAACTACAGCTCCCAGCAGCCCTTGTGGGGGAAGGGGGTAATGACACTGCTATGTTGGAGTGGGAGACCTATGGGGAGTGAGGAAAGAGGGGTAATGACACTGCTATGTGGGAGTGGGAGACCTATGGGAAGTGGGGGAAGAGGGGTAATGACACTGCTATGTGGGAGTGGTAGACCTATGGGGAGTGGGGGAAGAGGGGTAATGACACTGCTATGTGGGAGACCTATGGGGAGATGGGGAAGGGGGTAATGACACTGCTATGTGGGAGTGGGAGACCTATGGGGAGTGGGGGAAGAGGGGTAATGACACTGCTATGTGGGAGTGGGAGACCAATGGGTAGTGGGGGAAGGGGGTAATGACACTGCTATGTGGGAGTGGGAGACCTATGGGGAGTGAGGGAAGAGGGGTAATGACACTGCTATGTGGGAGTGGGAGACCTATGGGGAGTGGGGGAAGAGGGGTGATGACACTGCTATGTGGGAGACCTATGGGGAGATGGGGAAGGGGGTAATGACACTGCTATGTGGGAGTGGGAGACGTATGGGGAGTGGGGGAAGAGGGTTAATGACACTGCTATGTGGGAGTGGGAGACCAATGGGGAGTGGGGGAAGGGGGTAATGACACTGCTATGTGGGAGACCTATGGGGAGTGGGGGAAGAGGGGTAATGACACTACTATGTGGGAGTGGGAGACCTATGGGGAATGGGGGAAGGGGGTAATGACACTGCTATGTGGGAGACCTATGGGAAGTGGGGGAAGAGGGGTAATGACACTGCTATGTGGGAGTGGGAGACCTATGGGGAGTGAGGAAAGAGGGGTAATGACACTACTATGTGGGAGTGGGGACCTATGGGGAGTGGGGGAAGAGGGGTAATTTCACTGCTATGTGGGAGTGGGAGACCTATGGGGAGTGAGGAAAGAGGGGTAATGACACTACTATGTGGGAGTGGGGACCTATGGGGAGTGGGGGAAGAGGGGTAATTTCACTGCTATGTGGGAGTGGGAGACCTATGGGGAGTGAGGAAAGAGGGGTAATGACACTACTATGTGGGAGTGGGGACCTATGGGGAGTGGGGGAAGAGGGGTAATTTCACTGCTATGTGGGAGTGGGAGACCTATGGGGAGTGGGGGAAGAGGGGTAATGACACTGCTATGTGGGAGTGGGAGACCTATGGGAAGTGGGGGAAGAGGGGTAATGACACTGCTATGTGGGAGTGGGAGACCTATGGGGAGTGGGGGAAGAGGGGTAATGACACTGCTATGTGGGAGACCTATGGGGAGATGGGGAAGGGGGTAATGACACTGCTATGTGGGAGTGGGAGACCTATGGGGAGTGGGGGAAGAGGGGTAATGACACTGCTATGTGGGAGTGGGAGACCAATGGGTAGTGGGGGAAGGGGGTAATGACACTGCTATGTGGGAGTGGGAGACCTATGGGGAGTGAGGGAAGAGGGGTAATGACACTGCTATGTGGGAGTGGGAGACCTATGGGGAGTGGGGGAAGAGGGGTGATGACACTGCTATGTGGGAGACCTATGGGGAGATGGGGAAGGGGGTAATGACACTGCTATGTGGGAGTGGGAGACGTATGGGGAGTGGGGGAAGAGGGTTAATGACACTGCTATGTGGGAGTGGGAGACCAATGGGGAGTGGGGGAAGGGGGTAATGACACTGCTATGTGGGAGACCTATGGGGAGTGGGGGAAGAGGGGTAATGACACTACTATGTGGGAGTGGGAGACCTATGGGGAATGGGGGAAGGGGGTAATGACACTGCTATGTGGGAGACCTATGGGAAGTGGGGGAAGAGGGGTAATGACACTGCTATGTGGGAGTGGGAGACCAATGGGGAGTGGGGGAAGGGGGTAATGACACTGCTATGTGGGAGACCTATGGGGAGTGGGGGAAGAGGGGTAATTTCACTACTATGTGGGAGTGGGAGACCTATGGGGAGTGGGGGAAGGGAGTAATGACACTGCTATGTGGGAGTGGGAGACCTATGGGGAGTGGGGGAAGAGGGATAATGACACTGCTATGTGGGAGTGGGAGACCTATGGGGAGTGAGGGAAGAGGGGTAATGACACTGCTATGTGGGAGTGGGAGACCTATGGGGAGTGGGGGAAGAGGGGTAATGACACTGCTATGTGGGAGTGGGAGACCTATGGGGAGTGGGGGAAGAGGGGTAATGACACTGCTATGTGGGAGAACTATGGGGAGATGGGGAAGGGGGTAATGACACTGCTATGTGGGAGTGGGAGACCTATGGGGAGTGGGGGAAGAGGGGTAATGACACTGCTATGTGGGAGTGGGAGACCAATGGGGAGTGGGGGAAGGGAGTAATGACACTGCTATGTGGGAGTGGAAGACCTATGGAGAGTGGGGGAAGAGGGGTAATGACACTGCTATGTGGGAGTGGGAGACCTATGAGGAGTGGGGGAAGAGGGGTGATGACACTGCTATGTGGGAGACCTATGGGGAGATGGGGAAGGGGGTAATGACACTGCTATGTGGGAGTGGGAGACCTATGGGGAGTGGGGGAAGAGGGGTAATGACACTGCTATGTGGGAGTGGGAGACCAATGGGGAGTGGGGGAAGGGGGTAATGACACTGCTATGTGGGAGACCTATGGGGAGTGGGGGAAGAGGGGTAATGACACTACTATGTGGGAGTGGGAGACCTATGGGGAGTGGGGGAAGGGAGTAATGACACTGCTATGTGGGAGTGGGAGACCTATGGGGAGTGGGGGAAGAGGGATAATGACACTGCTATGTGGGAGTGGGAGACCTATGGGGAGTGAGGGAAGAGGGGTAATGACACTGCTATGTGGGAATGGGAGACCTATGGGGAGTGGGGGAAGAGGGGTAATTACACTGCTATGTGGGAGACCAATGGGGAGTGGGGGAAGGGGGTAATGACACTGCTACGAGAGGGAGAACTATGGAAAGTGGGGGCACAGGGGAATATGACACTATTATTGGGGGGAGACATGGGGGTGTTGGAGCAGCTGATAACACTGCTATTAGGGGGTAGGGCATGAGGCAGAGACACATGGGGAGGGGGGGCTCGGGGGCTAATTGCTCTGCTATGGGGGAGGGGGCATAGGCATGCACACGGTGGGTGGCATGTGTGCATAGGGACACCATGATGTTGGACACCCCCACATGCCTATTTAATAGAACCAGGCCTGGGCAGCACTTTCTAATTACACATAATACACATTATGCAGTCACAATGTGCGGGTACCATCTCTTCCCGGCTCCCATTGTGACACTGTCCGCCGTGATTCCTAACCTGCCAATGGAGCGGACACCGCATACCAGGAGAAGGTTCTGTGTGTGAGCTGTACTGGCTGATAAGGGAAGATCTGTCTCAGGGGGATGGGGTATTCTTCTATATTGGGAGGAGGGGTCTATTCTGGGCTAAGGGAGATAATGTGTCTGAGAGGAAGGGGGATCCCTGTACTAGGGGGAAATAATCTGAGGGAGCAAGGTGCAGGTGTGAGAGATGGAAAGTGAGAGTGAGGTGCAGGGGAGATGGAAGCTGGGACCAAGGTACAGGTGTGAGACATGGAAGGTGGGAGTGAAGTGCAGGGGAGATGGAAGGTGGGCGCGAGGTGCAGGGGAGACAGAAGGTGGGAGTGAAAACGAGGTTTGAGAAATGGAAGGTGGGAGCGCAGTGCAGGGGAGATGGAAGGTGGGAGCGAGGTGCAGGGGAGACGGAAGGTGGGAGTGAAGAAGAGGTGTGAGATATGGAAGGTGGGAGTGAGGTACAGGTGTGATGTGAGAGATGGAAGGAGAGAGTGAGGTACATGGGTGATAGAGGGAGGGAGTGAGAGGTGCGGGGGGGGGGGTGAGACTGTGAGATGGAATGAGAGACTGAAAACTACAGGGCTAAAGAAGAACAGGGGGCATGAGAGGTGCAAGGGGGCAAGTAAGGGAAGGAGGAAGTTCAGGCAGGGGTGACATATGAAACATTAAGACGTTTGGCATCCTGGTGATCAGAAAGCTGACGCCAGCATCCAGAAACTGCTCGGAATGCTGATGCTGGCATCCCAACATAGATAGCAATGCAGAAAGCCAAAATCCGGACCGAGTTGGTGCCAAAGTCTCCACTGGCAAGCCGTGTGGGAGGGTTACGGTTAGGCTGTGAGGGTGGGAGGGTTAGGCTGCAGGGAGGGAGATTAGGAAGGGTGGGTTAGGGTTAGGCACCACTGAAGAGGCTGGGGGGGTTAGGGTCAGACTGTGGGAAAGGTGGGAGGGATTGTGTAACGTGAATACGAGACACTACTATGCAGTGTAGTGTGAATAAGGGACACTACTGTGTGGCATAATTTTAATTGGAAGTACTATTGTGTCCACGCCCTTCCACCACAAGACCATGCCCCATTTCCAATACTCGCACCTTATTTCAAATGTGTGTAGGGGGTGGGGTGGGGGAGCCAGACCCTTACTTTGCCAGGGGCGTTCGGACCCCTAGATACACCCCTGCCCAGAATACAATCGAGTGACCCCCGATCCAACAAACCTGGGAGTCAAAACGTGGACCTGAAAAGGTGGGGAGGAAGGGTAGTAGAAGAAAATTAATAATGCGTTCCAAAGAGCATATTAACATGAAATTGAGGATCTGCCAAAATAACATTTTTGAAGTACCCTGCTTGCCATCTTGCTAAAGAGGCGTGAAACGACATGAGACACAGGAGGGAAGGCATGGGGGGGTTGGGTTAACACATGTGAACTCAGCGAGAGATGAAATGATGAAAAACCTGCTGATGGACGTTATAGGACCGAATTGTTCGAATTATATCGCCGAATTAGCCAAATTGAGTCCGTCAGTTCAGGTAAAAATGTTCAAATCACTCAAGATAGCCAACAATGATGAGTTGCTAAGCCCGAGTAGGAAGGACCAGGGGGAACAGACAAGACAATACATGACAAACGTAAACAGAGACAAAATAAACAATGCAACTTGGCCAGCGTAAATATACAGCAATGGCCTAACATAACGCTTGTAACTGGCCGATTTCCATCGACCCAAAGCTTTGATCTCCGCGGTTGAGCAGCCTGCCGCTGCTGCTGAGGTGTCTGTGCCAATGCGAAATGAGTGTATACCAAAGTCCAGCGGTGAGAGGCCAATGCTTGCAACGCATCGCTTAAGGAACCGATCGAATTGATATTTTGTAAGAGTCCTCGCCCCCTTACGTAATTATAAAGCTTTTGGTGTGGTTGGGGAAGCCTTATAGCTTGGTATATAAGGACCTACCTGCTGGGCAAAGCGCGACGTAGGCATTGGATCCACCAGCTACATACTGACTAGATATAGGAGAAAGCATGGTGCAATGCCGACTCTTAACTGTTTGTAACCGTGATAATATGCTTCCCACTCCTTGCCATGCCTGGTGGGAGAAATGTAATGTTGTGGGCATTAAACAAATGCTCAGCTAAACGCTATATGCTGGCACAATTACCTGCACAATCCAAGGGGGGGGCTACATGTGCCCACTTGGCTGGAGTGAGGTCACAGGAAAGAAAAACTGGACCACTGGAAGCGCGACAGAGTTACGGCTATCGTTATAAAAAGCCTCGGCCCATGCCATGCTATAAAGGTAATGTAAAAAACAAAACGCAGGCCCGTAAAGCTCAGCTGCGCAAGCAGATGCAAAACGAGTAGGGAAAGCTGCAGGCTGCTAATTGATAACATGCCCTACCCCCAGGTTATCGCATCTCCTAAGTATCTTGCGAAAGCGCAACCTGTCCACCTAGACTTATAAGGAGACCATGCTAGGGAAATGGTACAAGAAGGAGCATACCCTTCGTAGACACCCTTTCTTTGATCGGTGGCCTGGCCCAGCGCCCGCGAGCTGAAAGCATCCCCAAGCCCCAGAGATAACTTGCAGGCAACGCTCAATTAACTCCGGCATGCCCAAAGCCCAAAAGCAATTGGGCATGCCAGAGTTAATCCTGTGACCCATTGGGCACCCATTGTGCAATCCGCAACAGCTGCCCCCGTTTGAAAAACGTATTGCTGGCCAGGTGACCAGATCCCCTGTGGGTGCTGATTTCGCTATCCAAAATCGACAGGCAGGAAGCTGAATCTTCCGATTTGTAAGCCTGTAGTCGGTATTCCGGAGTGACCAACCAAAAGGTAAGCATCGGTATAGCCTTGTAGGACTGCCCCCTGTAATGGACATCGTATAGACGGAATACCATGACTCTGACTGCCTCTGTATGTAAAAGGGGGGGAAACGGACAGCTGATTTGACATCCACTTTAGCTGTGAGGGCACCAGGGCCGAGAACACAGACCCTTTTGCCTGTTGAAATATACCATCGAAGCATCTTCTGATGGTATGGGTGTTTACCAATGATCCCGCCTGATAAAGTAGGTGGTGAATGAGCCAGCATTTACTTGGAGCTTACGTTTTGGCCCTGCTCCCCCTGTTGACAACCTAGCTTAGAACTGTTGGTCTGCAAAAAGGGCAAGGGGGGGGGTGGGGTGGGGGGTCGCGTGGAAGTCCACCACCTGGAGAACTTGCACATGACCCTCAGATTCCGAGCCATTGTCCCCATACGATCAGTAAATTGAAACCTGCGTGCCTTACTTGGAACCTGTGGATCTGGCTTATGCAAGTTGTGAGAAGGAAACTGTATGCTTAGTGTGAGATGAAGGTACCCGATAAACTCCATGTGTTAATATGAGCATGTCTGGAGGTAACAAGCCGTAAAAATTGCCAAAGGCCCGTCCGCTACTTATCCTATGACTTAAATGCTCATACTCAAATGTCACTCTTAGCCCTGGCTTTGAAGGATTTATTTATTCTTTGTGTTGGAGATCAACAGGTACCCTTGCCCGTCAAACCTACAACATACTGAAATATGCTCGCAATGCACCCCTGCTATCTCGGTGCCATTCTGCTGCTGCCTCTTACGCCTACATGCACGGTGATCCTGACTAGAGCGCGTGTTTAGTGTAGCTGGGCGCTCGGTTTTCGCTCCTTATCCGCACTGACAGCATGTGACCACGAATACAACAGAGCAAAAACGGGCCAGGAGCTAGTCCCCAAAAAAGACCCACCTGGGGTTTTGGGTGCTTTGGATGCGGGTGTAAATGTGTCCTCCATCAGCGTCCATGTTCTGCTAACCGTCTTCCCATGGCTGGAACCTGAAAAAGATGGAAACACATCCTCCTCGACCTCTACGCCCTAGTGCATTAAAGAAGCATTTGCGTAGTCTGCTGGAGATGTGGCCACCGTCGCTATTGTTTGCTGTCTTAAAGCTGTGGCGTGACCCTCTAAACAACTGATTGCTGGCCCGAAAACAGACCGAAACCAAAACAAACAGGGGGGATGACATTGTTTCTAATGCAGTTAAGGCAGCTTAACTGATGCGGGGTATGTCTGACTGGATGTAAGTCAGCGCAGATGTAGATACAAAACCAGGGGTATGTACTGGCTGCCGCATCCCACACTGGGCTTACAGCGCTAAACGGAATACCCGGGAGAAACCCATGCCATCACGAGAACATACAAACTCCACACTGTTAGGGCCATGGTGGGAATTAAACCACTGACCTCATTGATGTGAGGCAGTAATGCTGACCACTACACCATCTGTGCTGTGCGAGGTGCTGTTGCCATGGGTTCAATTCCAGCCAGGCCAACATCTTTGTGGGGTGTATACGTTCTCCCCACATGTGTATTAGTTACCTCTGACTGCTCCAATTTCTTATGCACTCAAGAAACATATAAATAGGGCAATTGCCTGCTGACACATTGACCCTATAGTATGTGTGTTTGTTTGGTAGAGGATTAAATGGCAAGTTATAACTTATTGGACAATTCTGCAATTTTGCAACTTTACAATATAGCTTTCCAGGGAGGATAGAGCCTGGATGGCTGTAGCCACAGTGTCTAAACCAGGCTGTAATACAGCAGCTGCAGTCAGGAGGGAGGCACAACAGTAACTGGCAACACCCCCTGCCTGTCATCTCCCTCAGGGGAAAATGGCCTCTGGCACCCCTTCCCCCTAGCCCTCCTGCAGGAAGCAAAATGGCAGCCATGATGGCATTCCCTGCTGGCCACATTGTGGGTGGGCAGAAATTGGTTTAAACATAATGCCCCACCAACAGCTGGAGAAGCCCAAGCATCAGGTCCCACAATCACCCCTGAGCTCCGTTTCCGGCTACAATATCTTAGTGGCTGCTGTGAACGCGCAGATGCCTCAAATCCAGCAAGAAGTGCTGACTAGAAGAACACAGCAAGAAGAGCCAGACCCCCCGGGAGCAACAGTGCTGGCCGCATCCAGCAAGCCACAGCATGATGCAGTCCCACACCGGGTGACAAAGGAGTCACTCAGATTGGCAGTGGCTGCACTCTGGCAGTGGGGCACTGCATGCTGATTCACCAAAAGAAGGAGGACAGGGAGAATAGGAAGGAAAGAGATGGAGTACAGGGAGCAGCGCTAAAGAACAAAAGCTAGAGAGAGTAATAAAGACCTGTAAAGTAAAAAAGGCAACTGACAGCAAAAACATCTAAACACGAACTTTATACAAACAATAAAAGTAGAGACAGTGAGAAAAAGAAGGGAAGGACAGAATTAGAAGAAAGAAATGCGGGGGGCGTGGCCTGGCTACTGAAGAAGGCAGCTGTGACTTACATAGAGCTCCCGGGACCCTCAACAAATCTCACATATTCCCCTCTTTCCAGTACCCTCTTACCCACCCCATCACCTTCCCTACCCTCCTTGTACCTTCTGCTGAGCCCCCCGAGGTCCCGCGGAATCGGGGAGCAGTTATAACTGCTCCTGCGGGTTGCGGCCTACGGGGCTCACTGAAGCCGGGGCCTTCAGTTACCATCCACGCCGGAGACAGTTCTGGGACCCGCTACTCTGACCGCGGACCTTCCCCGGAGCTCCGCTCTTCTCTCTGCCGCTAGCCGCTGACCGCGGCTCAGAACGTCTCCCTGCTGCCGGCTGTTCGAAACACTCTCCTACCCGACGGAGCCTCCGAGACTCGCAGCGCAGGACGGCACCGGCGGTCGCCCGGCGGCCATTTTAAAAACGATCCAAGGTACATTCTGCTTTTCTCTCCGGCTGGCCTCCAGGGGTCCCTGGGCAGGCGATTTGTGGTACTCTAGCGAGGGAGGGGAGTGGGGTACACACAAGGCTGGGACACATTGATTTCTTGTCCACTTGTTAAAGTGCCCCCCCATCCATCCATCCATTCTTCTTCGCAATCAAGTGTCCGCTTTGCCTGGCCCCCTGTTCAGTGGCCTCCACACAGATTGCCTCCCGCTGCTACCGTTCTCATATAATTTCGTGGAGCGGTGCCGTGACAGCGAAATATCCAACGCATAGTGTCCCGCAGAGTCACCTCAGTTTTAGCATGCCGGATGTTTTGCCACTGCGAGGTGGTTCCCTAGCTATATGCCTGCCTGCCTGATGTTGCCCTAAGGCCACGTGGGGGCTTTTGCATGGTGACGACCCACATGCTGCATACTGCCGAGGATATGTGAAAGTGTAATTCTATACTGCTTTATTTGAAGACCGATCTCATGGTGAAAGGGACAAAGAAAAACAAGGCCAAGACCAAGCCAGACGCGGTCCCATCCTCTTCGATCCGACATTCATCGGATCTACGTCAGTTCTTATCTATTCCAACCTCAATCCCCGCTACTTCCTCAACTGTCCCGACCTCCCCGAAACTGCACGGTCCGGTGGACGACATGACATCCCCCGTGTCTCCGTCGCCTCCACAGGCCCCCTCTCTGTCTGCGGAGATAAGCGAGATATTATCTCATGTAAGGTCACTCCCCACGAAGCAAGACTTCTCAGCGTTGGAGACTCGCTTACTTTCCACCATCACTAAGGAAGTGACAGCGCTCCGACAAGATATGTCCCAAATTGCGATTCGTGTTGATGTCCTGGAGCGCCATGAATCGTCTACTGTGGATTCTCTGACCAAATTTCGGGAGGTGCTATCTCACCAACGGGACGATATTTCTTTTCTAAAATCACGCATTGAGGATATGGATAATCGCGGCCGGCGAAATAATATCAGAGTCAGGGGCTTACCTGAGAGTGTCCAACAGGCTGACCTGACATCCGTCTTATCCACGATATTTGGAGAACTTATCGACCTGGATCCGAACAAGGACATTATATTCGATAGAGCTCACAGAGCCCTCCGTCCTCGGGGCTTACCCTCCGACAGACCACGAGATGTGATTTGTAGGCTCCATTATTATGTCCAAAAAGAGGAAATAATGAGATCGGCCCGTCAACTGGACAGCATCGACTTTCAAGGCGATAAGATTCAGATATTTCCTGACCTTGCCTGGTCGACCTTACAACAACGTCGTGCCTTGAAACCTCTTACAGACTTTCTCAGGAAACTCGAGCTGAAATACAGATGGGGCTTTCCTTTCTCCCTCCAGGTCTCTCATGGCGGCAAAATCGCAAGTCTCTCTAGACCTTCGGATTTACAGGCTTTCTTCACGGTCCTGGGAATCCCTCCGGTTCCAGTGCCAGACTGGGACGCTTTTCACCACCTGCCGGACTTGCCTGTTGTACTCCCTCCGGATGACGCGTGGCAGCAAGTTCGTTCCCCACGGATGCGGGGAGCCACTCCTGGTCCACGTCCTTCGAAGCCTCCCTGAATGAGAAGCCTCGTCCCGAGTGGACGTAAATTTATTTGTTACCTATGTTATATATTGAGTCTTTTTCTCTCTTAATAGTGCTATATGCTGTTCACAAGTGAGATCGGTTCTTGTTCTTGTTTTTGTAATTGGATAATAGTGTGCAGATGCTATGGTTTTAGGAAACCTGGTTTGATAGTTTAAGGATTATCTGTACACCCTTATACAAACATATATTCTTAAATATTTTTATACTTTATTTTTCATGTTTCACATGTGCCTAGTGCACACCTCGGTAATACCATATATTTATCTAGTCTCTATCTTGGGGGTGGTCGCTGTCCTGAGCCCCCTGCAGGACCCCACTATGCTGCATCCCCTGTTTCTTTGGATCGGGAGTCGGCAGGATTCCGCTCCTGTCCTTTTTGCAGCAGTCCTTTTTGTAGTAATATTACTTCTGTTTATTGTCAAAGTACTTTTTGGCGGGGTTTCCCACGCCGCAGCTTTCTCTTTCCCTTTCCTTGCATTCCCTTTTTTCCTATCCCCCCCCCTTGCTATTCTCCCCTCACCTTTCCCAGGGTCTGCCGTAGAGAAGACTAATGTGAAGCGATTAGATCCGTCTGATAATGGGGGTGAATGATCTACACGTAACTACCCTTAACGTCAAAGGGCTGAATGTTCCAGAAAAAAGGTCTAAACTTCTCAAATGGCTTAGAGATGAGAAAATTGACGTTGCTTTTATTCAGGAAACACACTTCAAGATAGGACACGTGCCGTCCCTAAAAAGTCACTATTATCCGCATGTTTTCCTGTCTAATAATTCTGCTGGTAAGACACTAGGCGTAGCCATACTATTGGCTCGCCATCTGCCCGTCCTCAATGTTGTCTCCCACAGAATAGCTGAAGGTAGGGGGTTGCTGGTGAAATGCGACATACATGGCCAACGTTTCTCTTTCTTGAATATATATGCCCCTAACGCTAAACAGCCTTCCTTTATATCCTCAGTTCTAGAAGACGCGGAACCTCTTTTAGAAGGGGTGGTCGTGATGGGAGGTGATCTAAATTGGACCCTGGATCCCCGCCAGGACAATTCTAAAAAGATTTCCTGCAGGCCAGAGGGGGAGCATAGGAGAATGAGACGTGCCCTGCTCGACCACCAGCTGATCGATACATGGAGATTGACACACCCTACTGATATAGATTACTCCTATTTCTCACACCCACACCAGACTTATTCCAGAATTGATTACTTATTCTTGAGTCACCGACATTTACACCTTCTGTCTGATGCCTCTATAGGACAGATTGTATGGTCAGACCATGCCCCAGTTAACCTCACCCTACGCTTACCTCCCAACGCACATCGCCAATGGTCCTGGCGTTTTAATGACACTTTCCTGCAGGACGCAGACTGTAAGTCCCGAATCGACAACGCTTTAGACTCTTACATTCGTACCAACGACTTAGAGGACATTTCCAAAGTCTCAGTCTGGGAAGCTCATAAATGTGTCATCAGGGGGGTTTGTGTTCAAATAGGATCCTTCCGCAAAAAGCAGAGAGAGAAACTCCGAGGTGATTTACTGTCTAAGATACAATCTCTCGAGCTTCTACACAAAAAATCCCAAACCCCACAACACTATGCCGATCTCGAAACTGCTAGGGCGGATCTGAATAAGTTGCTCTCTGATAGAGTCAAGTTTTCTTATCGGAAGTGCCGTAGCAGATACTATCAATGGGGCAATAAGCCTGGAAAACTACTGGCCAAAGCACTTAGAGAACAACGTGCTCTTACTTTTATTCATACAATTAAAAATAATCACGGCCAATCCCAACACCAGACACCCCACATAGCTAGGGCCTTCAGAACATATTATTCCACTCTGTATAACCTCTCTGGCCCAACCGGAAGAATTGACAGGTCGTCACATCAAAATGCCATAGCTGACTACTTACGGACCTTACATTTCCCCACATTAACCGCAACAGAAGTAGAAGATCTAGATGCCCCGTTTTCTACTGAGGAGGTTCAGAAAGTTATTGAATCCTCTCCTAATGGCAAGAGTCCCGGCCCTGATGGATATACTATTGCCTATTACAAAGCTTTTAAAGAGAAATTAATCCCTATACTCACAAGAGCCTTTAACACCATATCAGATAAATCGCCCTTCTCCCCACAATCCCTCGAAGCCCATATTGCAGTTCTACCCAAGGAGGGTAAAGACCCCAGTCTTTGCTCCAGTTACCGGCCAATTTCACTACTAAATATAGATATAAAACTTTTCGCCAAATTGATTGCAAACCGCCTTAAACTATTATTACCTGGCTTGATACATGGAGATCAAGCTGGATTTGTTTTAGGCCGAGAAGCTAGGGACAATACCTCTAAAGTGCTTAGCATTATTCACTACGCCGGCCAGCTTTCAACCCCATCAATCCTACTGTCGACTGATGCTGAAAAAGCTTTTGACAGAGTGGACTGGGATTTTCTGACCGGTATATTGAGACATCTGGGACTTGGTAGCGTCTGTCTCCACAGAATCCTATCCCTCTATACCTCCCCGTCCGCCAAAATTAGGATTAATGGCTCCCTTTCTGACTCCTTTCCAATTTCCAACGGTACACGACAGGGATGCCCACTATCCCCATTACTCTTTGTCCTTTGCATGGAAACATTAGCCCGAAGTATTAGGGCTAACCCAAGTATTTCGGGCCTGTTGGTAAGGGGGACCGAATACAAACTGGCATTATATGCCGATGATCTACTCGCCATAATCACGAATCCGGTCACCTCTTTGCCAAACTTAATGGCAGAATTTGAGAAGTTTGGAGCCCTCTCTAACTTCAAAATAAATTATTCCAAATCTATTGCCATGAATTTAACTACTCCTCCTACTATAGTGGAAAGCCTGAAACAGGCCTTCCCTTTCACCTGGCACGATCATAAACTTAAATATTTGGGGGTGTTACTGACCAACGATTTATCCAACTTGTTCTCCCTAAATTTTAAACCCTTATTGACCAGGCTTCGCCTAGACTTCCTGAAATGGAAGAGACTAAGACTATCCTGGTTCGGAAGGATTAACGTAGTCAAAATGAATGCCCTCCCTAGGATCTTATTCTTTCTCCAGACCCTTCCGATACACATCCCCCTGCTCTGGCTCCGAGACGTCCAGAGGCTTATCCGCGCATTTGTATGGGGTAGTAAAACACCCAGATTTAAACACGACATTTTGTTCAGGAGAAAACATCAAGGGGGGCAACAACTCCCACATATTCCTAACTACTACCACGCGGTACACTTGAATAGGATTCTGGAATGGACGCGTGCCAAAGACCGCAAACAATGGGTCCTCCTAGAGGAGGGCTGTCTCCCACATTATATTGAAATTGCACCTTGGCTTCCTACCCTCCCGAAGGTTTCACACCCCACGGTCTCCCCCACGCTCAAATTATGGGCCACGCTGAGATCCCAGAGTCACATATCCTCAAAATGGTCCCCCTTAACCTCCCTTCTCTATAACTCCGAATTTGCCCCTGGCTTTCGAGGGACTGCTTTCGCCCCATGGGCAGAAGCCGGGATCTTTAGAGTTGGTCAGCTGGTGAGCTCGGGTAGGGTGCGCTCCTTTTCAGATGTTCAGTCCTCTTGGAACCTACACAGTGCTGAGTTTTGGAGGTTCCTGCAGGCTCACCATTTCATATCATCTTCTAAGAACTTCTCTGATATAACTAGGGACCTCACCGGGTTTGAAAAACTATGCACCTCCCTCAGTACACCCACGCATACTATTTCACAAATCTAAACGATGATTATGGGAAACTTTTTCCCACAACCTCCTACCTTCCTGGCTTCCTGGGAGAAGGAATTGTCGGGGCTACCCACGCAGATTAACTGGGATTCCGTATTTAAGAACGCCCAGGCGAGCTCTTTATGCATCTCGACATTAGAGACCCTTTACAAACTTATATATAGGTGGTATAGGACTCCTCGGGTTCTCAATAAAATGTTCCCCTCTCTTTCGAATCTGTGTTGGAGATGCAAAAATGCCCCAGGGAGTTTTATACATATTTGGTGGGATTGCCCTCTTATAACTCCATTCTGGGCAGAGGTATTTAAATGCACCGAACAGATAGTGGGAGATGAGATCCCAAAAGACCCAGATTTCTCGCTCCTTAATCACACCCCCGCAGGATCACACTCCTACAAACATTCCCTGTTAAGACACCTTAGCAACGCAGCCAAAGCGGTGGTTCCAATCCTTTGGAGATCCACCTCTCCACCCTCGATTAAATTGTGGTTCACAAAGGTTGATCACTTTTTAGACATGGAAGACCTTGTCTCCTTCTCATCCGGGAAAACAGTTAACTTCATAGCTATTTGGTTTCCCTGGTACGACTTTAAGGACACACCGTTGTATCGGTCCTACATGACGACATATCCCCCCTCATAATCATAAACATGCTTACACTTATACCTGTATCAATACTCATATCCATACTCATATTCCGACAATGATGTCTCTATAATATGGCCCAGAATCATAATTGGTGAGGGACACCCCTCCGTTCCCCAAATAGTCTGCCCCTACTGTGCAGACTCTCACACCTGACCCTATTCACCCTAATTGCCCCCTGCTTCTCCTCTCTCCCTCTTTTCTTCTCTTCTCTCTCTTGCTTCTCTTTCCCATTTTTCTATGCTGTTTTGTTAATATGTTCCTCTTTTATAAGTTTTAATAATTTCAGTCATGCAGACAAAAAACTTTCTACTGAGGGCGCTCTATGTGTAGCGTACTGACGAATATATGATACGTGATGTTTTTGTACTCCCTCCTTTTGTTTTTGAAAAATATTTCTGTAATGTTTTGTCTGCTGCTTTAACTAATAAAAACAGTTTACACAGAAGAAAGAAATGCAAAGAAAATAAAACTACACAAAATTAGAAATGTGACTACACAGACAATGGGTCTTATTCAGTATGGATCGCATCAGCAATGTGATCGCATACTGACGATTTTATGACCAGTGCGCACGTGCAAGAGCCATACTGCATGTGCGCATGCAGTGAGATGCAGGAACGGTGATGCAGCATTGCAGGGGTGTGGTGGTAGAAATGCGGATGGTTTAATAGGACCTGACGTGTGGAGGCACCCATTTTTTGACATTTTTATATGTATGTGGCACTGTACTGGGGCATTATATGTATTTGGCACTGTACAACATGACTAAAAACGGAGTTATGACACAAGGTCATACTCCTACAAACGTCATAACGAAAGGTGTGTGCACAAAATGGGGTGTGGCTTTATGAAAACTAGGCCACGCCCCCATTTTTGCACGCGCGCATGATACTGGCTCTTGCCCTTGACTACAGATCTTTTCTGGCTCTCTGCCTCTGACTGGTTGGCCACCCCTGCCCTACCACTTCAGACCTCTGCTGGAGAGGATGTGGATTGAGAAGCACTCTGCTCCATACATTCTGGGACTGTCCTATTAGTTCCTCTCTGGAAAGTTGTCCGCAGACTGATATTGCAAGTTACTGGGGTCTATATACCTTTCTCCCCCTCTTACGTCTTATTCCCCCGGAACATTCCTGGGATAGCAAAACCCTCTCAGAAGCTTATTTGGCATATTAATAATGCTGCAAAATGTAAAATCGCTCGCCATTGGAAATCCCTCACTGTCCCCTTTCTGGTGGCCATTGCCACTGCTATATGGGACACTTATCACATGAAGCCCCTGTCCAGTATAGTGGACTGTAATGCCTTACCTTTTACTGAATCTTGGGCCACCTGGTGATCTTATCATAGAGCACCTCCTCCTCTAACATTTGGCTATTGAAACGGACTGATGTTTTGTTAATAATGAGTCTTCCATATATAATTGTCTTCGTTTCTTGCATTCAGAGTTATTTCGTATGCTGGTTCCATCTGTCTGTTTATTCTCTGATAGTCTGATGTTATCCCCAATTGATTGTGTGTTCATATTATTTTTTCTTTATATATTGCTGCACTTCCCCTTGTTCCCTTTTTTCCATTCTGTTTTGTCTTTCCTCCTCCCACTTGTTTCTATATTGTAATTTACTAAAATCTCAATAAACAGATTTAAAAAGAAAAAAGAAAAGAAATGGGGGCAGTCTGTGGATGCAGGAGGGCTTCCCTTAATCAGCTATGCAATCGCATTGCTGGCCTCTATTAGCATGCTGGGCGGCCCTCAGCATGTTATTGCAAGAAGTTGCAGTTTTGCTATACAGGTTGAGTATCCCATATCCAAATATTCGGAAATACGGAATATTCCGAAATACGGAATTTTTTGAGTGAGCGTGAGATAGTGAAAGCTTTGTTTTCTGATGGCTCAATGTACACAAACTTTGTTTAATACACAAAGTTATTAATAATACTGTATTAAATGACCTTCAGGCTGTGTATATAAGGTGTATATGAAACATAAATGAATTGTGTGAATGTACACACACTTTGTTTAATGCACAAAGTTATTAAAAATATTGGCTAAAATTACCTTCAGGCTGTGTGTATAAGGTGTATATGAAACATAAATACCTTCTGTGCTTAGATTTAGGTCCCATCGCCATGATATCTCATTATAGTATGCAATTATTCTAAAATACGGAAAAATCCGATATCCAAAATACCTCCGGTCCCAAGCATTTTGGATAAGGGATACTCAACCTGTATTAGCAAAACTGCAACTGAAGCTGAATAAGGCCCAATGGCCCTCATTCCGAGTTGTTCGCTCGCTAGCTGCTTTTAGCAGCATTGCACACGCTAGGCCGCCGCCCTCTGGGAGTGTATCTTAGCAGAATAGCGAACGAAAGATTAGCAGAACTGCTACTAAAAATAATTCTTTGCAGTTTCTGAGTAGCTCCAGACCTACTCACAGATTGCGATCAGCTCAGTCTGTTTAGTTCCTGGTTTGACGTCACAAACACGCCCTGCGTTCGCCCCCCCCCCCCCCCCCGTTTCTCCAGACTCTCCCGCGTTTTTCCCTGACACGCCTGCATTTTTTAGCACACTCCCGGAAAATGCTCAGTTACCACCCAGAAACGCCCCTTTCCTGTCAATCATTCACCGATCATCAGTGCGACTGAAAAGTGCCGCAGGATCCACAGCAAAGCTGCTAAGTTTTTAGTTAAATAAATAAGCGCATGCGCCCTGCGTGCCTTGCGCATGCGCAATTAGCAACAAATCTCAGCATAGCGAAAATCGTCAACGAGCGAACAACTCGGAATAACCCCCAATGTCACCTTTTGTTCAGCAAAGTCTTCACAAAGATGCTTATACCATGTGACACAAACTTTCAATACCTAACCTAGAACCCAATCCCTAAAAAAACTAACTGACTAAAAATAACCCATGTGTCTCACACAATCCACTCACATAGCCTCCTGGTTTAACCCAGGACAGGCCTACTCTGCCTTCAGTTTTTCTTGTCCTATGAAAATATATAGCAGGGCGCTAAATATTAAAATGTAATTTAAAAAAAGCCAGCCTCCAACCACCCTTTCTAGCCGCCCCATCACACACCTTAATTTGTGTTACTGTCTGAAAGAAAAATACAATAGAACACTAAATACTAAAATGTAAATGTAAAAAAAAAAAAGCCGGCCTCCAACCACCCCTTCTAGCCGCCCCATCACACAACTGTTTTGATGTTACGATTGTGTTATAAAAGGTATCCGGTCACTAGGTTGACCACACTTGGGTCGACACTGTCTAGGTCAACTATTGGTCAACAGTAAGTAGGTCGACATGGTTTCTAGGTCGACATGAGTTTTTCAATTTTTTTTTTTTTTTTAAAGTTTTTCATACTTTACGATCCACATGGACTACAATTGGGAATGGTAACCAGTGAAGCGAGCCATGCGAGCAGACACAGTGCACTAATTGGGGATCCCAGTCACTGTACGGAGAAAACGACACCAAAAAAAGTGCAAAAACTCATGTTGACCTTCTGTCATGTCGACCTAGTACATGTCGACCTAGAGTCTCTGTCAACCTAGAAACCAGACTGAGAATCTACAGAAACATGCTTTGGCTATCAAGAGGTCACAGAGGGGGGAATTCAAATCTTATCGCACCCCCGATCTTCCATCAAAAGTGACGGGAGATAGAGGGACGATATTCAAATGTCCCAGTAATTGCGATGATCTCACCCATTACTGTCGTGTTTAGGTGTGCAAAGCACCTAAACCCATCTAAAGTAATAGGCGCCGCGATCGTGAAAAGACCTGTTTGGGTGTACAAATGGGTCTCTTTACATACATTTCAGCTTGCTGTCCCCGGGAAGGGGGGGGGGGGGGGGGGTAGCGAGCTGAAAGGAACTTGTCGTGCCCGTCGGCAGTACCATTAGAATACTGCCAGCGAGCACGATCGCGGCCGGGAGGGAGGATAACATTTGAATCCGGCCCAGAGTCTCTTCCCTGCTTAAGAATCTTTCTTTTACAGGTTCTCAGAAGATGTTGGTAAGTCAGAGATGTTCTATTCTTTCAGTAGGATGGCTTTTGTATAAACCAGACACTTTTGATTTGTGTCTTACTAGGTGCACAAATACTCTTTCTAATAAAAGCATTGATATGTAAAAGGGAAACACTCAGTAAGGACAGTCCACATCCCCTACAGTCCCCTCACTCATGATTAATGTCACGTGATGCTTTTTTCAGAAGAAAGCACAATAAGGGAAAAAAACAAGCAGGGTGATGGTAATTAATAGTAGGCAGGAAAATAAATTAGTGATGCATAAAAGTGGCAAGTTGCACAAAACTATTTATTGGTCCATTGCAAGTGCTTGCAAGGGAGGGGCTAATCCAGACACAAACACAGAATTCCCCCATACTATATGATAGTAGTAATGCAGAGAACTCAGGTTATATATGTAACTGAGTTCTCTACATTACTGCTACCATACATATATTCCAATGCACTGATCACCACTATTGCTGTACATACCATCTACGTATATTACAGCATACTTCATGAGTGCTGGAATACATTTGCAAGTGTCTATTCCCCATGGACCACACACCAGGAGGACCCATGAGACATCGGATTATGTAGGGTTGTATTGCTTCTTCTGAGCATGCAGCAGATACACCTTACTCCTCCTCCTGCCTTCTTTTGTTCTTCCTCTGCTAACATCCCTGACATGCCGCTTTTCCTCACCCACTGTCCTCCATTCCCCCTCTACCATTGTTATATCTCTTACGCTGTATCTCCATTTATGTAATAATCTGCAGATGGTTATTGTTACTGCATTGCTTCGTGTGAGAAGCTTTATGTACAACTTTCCTTTGGGAAAATGTATTAATGCTTCTTACAATACTGTTATAACTAGTGATGAGCGGGTTCGGATCCTCGGGATCCGAACCCCCCCGAACTTCACCCATTTTACACGGGTCCGAGGCAGACTCGGATCCTCCCGCCTTGCTCGGTTAACCCGAGCGCGCCCGGACGTCATCATCACGCGGTCGGATTCTCGCGAGATTCGTATTCTATATAAGGAGCCGCGCGTCGCCGCCATTTTTTTACTCGTGCATTGGAGATGATCGTGAGAGGACATGGCTGGCGTCCTCTCAGTTTCTATGTTCTGTGGGCTGCAAATTGTGCTGCAAATATCTGTGCTCAGTGTGCTGCAAGTGCAAATATATACGTTCTCTGCCTGAAAAACGCTGCATATCTGACTGTGCTGCAAATATCTGTGCTCAGTGTGCTAATTGCTTAATTGTGGGGACTGGGGACCAGCAGTATTATATAGTAGGAGGACAGTGCAGAGTTTTGCTGACCAGTGACCACCAGTATTATACGTTCTCTGCCTGAAAAACGCTCCATATCTGTGCTGCATTGTAGTATATAGTAGGAGGACAGTGCAGAATTTTGCTGACCACCAGTATAACTATATATATAGCAGTACGGTACAGCAGTCCACTGCTCTACCTACCTCTGTGTCGTCAAGTATACTATCCATCCATATCTGTGGTGCATTTCAGTTTTGCACAGTTTGCTGACCACCAGTATAACTATATAGCAGTACGGTACAGAAGACCACTGCTCTACCTACCTCTGTGTCGTCAAGTATACTATCCATCCATATCTGTGGTGCATTTCAGTTTTGCACAGTTTGCTGACCACCAGTATATACTATATAGCAGTACGGTACAGAAGGCCACTGCTCTACCTACCTCTGTGTCGTCAAGTATACTATCCATCCATACCTGTGGTGCATTTCAGTTTTGCACAGTTTGCTGACCACCAGTATATACTATATAGCAGTACGGTACAGAAGGCCACTGCTCTACCTACCTCTGTGTCGTCAAGTATACTATCCATCCATATCTGTGGTGTATTTCAGTTTTGCACAGTTTGCTGACCACCAGTATAACTATATATATAGCAGTACGGTACAGTAGTCCACTGCTCTACCTACCTCTGTGTCGTCAAGTATACTATCCATCCATACCTGTGGTGCATTTCAGTTTTGCACAGTTTGCTGACCACCAGTATATACTATATAGCAGTACGGTCCAGAAGGCCACTGCTCTACCTACCTCTGTGTCGTCAAGTATACTATCCATACATACCTGTGTTGCATTTCAGTTTTGCACAGTTTGCTGACCACCAGTATAACTATATATATAGCAGTACGGTACAGTAGTCCACTGCTCTACCTACCTCTGTGTCGTCAAGTATACTATCCATCCATACCTGTGGTGCATTTCAGTTTTGCACAGTTTGCTGACCACCAGAATATACTATATAGCAGTACGGTACAAAAGGCCACTGCTCTACCTACCTCTGTGTCGTCAAGTATACTATCCATCCATACCTGTGGTGCATTTCAGTTTTGCACAGTTTGCTGACCACCAGTATAACTATATATATAGCAGTACGGTACAGTAGTCCACTGCTCTACCTACCCCTGTGTCGTCAAGTATACTATCCATCCATACCTGTGGTGCATTTCAATTTTGCACAGTTTGCTGACCACCAGTATATACTATATAGCAGTACGGTACAGAAGGCCACTGCTCTACCTACCTCTGTGTCGTCAAGTATACTATCCATACATATCTGTGGTGCATTTCAGTTGTGCGCAGTATATAGTAGTAGGCCATTGCTATTGATATATTACTAGCATATAATTCCACACATTAAAAAATGGAGAACAAAAATGTGGAGGGTAAAATAGGGAAAGATCAAGATCCACTTCCACCTCGTGCTGAAGCTGCTGCCACTAGTCATGGCCGAGACGATGAAATGCCATCAACGTCGTCTGCCAAGGCCGATGCCCAATGTCATAGAGAGCATGTAAAATCCAAAAAAATAAAGCTCAGTAAAATGACCCAAAAATCTAAATCAAAATCGTCTGAGGAGAAGTGTAAACTTGCCAATGTGCCATTTACGACACGGAGTGGCAAGAAACGGCTGAGGCCCTGGCCTATGTTCAAGGCTAGTGGTTCAGCTTCACCTGAGGATGGAAGCACTCATCCTCCTGCTAGAAAACTTAAAACAGTTAAGATGGCAAAAGCACAGCATAGAACTGTGCGTTCTTCTAAATCACAAATCCCCAAGAAGAGTCCAATTGTGTCGGTAGCGATGCCTGACCTTCCCAACACTGGACGGGAAGAGGTTGCGCCTTCCACCATTTGTTCCCTGCAAGTGCTGGAAGGAGCACCCGCAGTCCAGTTCCTGATAGTCAAATTGAACACTGTTGAAGTACACCAGGATGAGGATATGGGTGTTGCTGGTGCTGGGGAGGAAATTGACAAGGAGGATTCTGATGGTGAGGTGGTTTGTTTAAGTCAGGCACCCGGGGAGACACCTGTTGTCCGTGGGACGAATATGGCCATTGACATGCCTGGTCAAAATACAAAAAAAATCACCTGGAATTATTTCAACAGAAATGCGGACAACTGGTGTCAAGCCGTGTGTTGCCTTTGTCAAGCTGTAATAACTAGGGGTAAGGACGTTAACCACCTAGGAACATCCTCCATTATACGTCACCTGGACCGCATTCATCAGAAGTCAGTGACAAGTTCAAAAACTTTGGATGACAGCGGAAGCAGTCCACTGACCACTAAATCCCTTCCTCTTGTAACCAAGCTCCTGCAAACCACACCACCAACTCCCTCAGTGTCAATTTCCTCCTTAGACAGGAAAGCCAATAGTCCTGCAGGCAATGTCACTGTCAAGTCTGACGAGTCCTCTCCTGCCTGGGATTCCTCCGATGCATCCTTGAGTGTAACGCCTACTGCTGCTGGCGCTGCTGTTGTTGCTGCTTGGAGTCGATCGTCATCCCAGAGGGGAAGTCGGAAGACCACTTGTACTACTTCCAGTAAGCAATTGACTGTCCAACAGTCCTTTGCGAGGAAGATGAAATATCACAGCAGTCATCCTGCTGCAAAGCGGATAACTCAGGCCTTGGCAGCCTGGGTGGTGAGAAACGTGTTTCCGGTATCCACCGTTAATTCACAGGGAACTAGAGACTTGAATGAGGTACTGTGTCCCCAGTACCAAATACCATCTAGGTTCCATTTCTCTAGGCAGGCGATACCGAAAATGTACACAGACGTCAGAAAAAGAGTCACCAGTGTCCTAAAAAATGCAGTTGTACCCAATGTCCACTTAACCACGGACATGTGGACAAGTGGAGCAGGGCAGACTCAGGACTATATGACTGTGACAGCCTACTGGGTAGATGTATTGCCTCCCGCAGCAAGAACAGCAGCGGCGGCACCAGTAGCAGCATCTCGCAAACGCCAACTCGTTCCTAGGCAGGCTACGCTTCTTATCACCGCTTTCCATAAGAGGCACACAGCTGACAACCTCTTACGGAAACTGAGGAACATCATCGCAGAATGGCTTACCCCAATTGAACTCTCCTGGGGATTTGTGACATCGGACAACGCCATCGATATTGTGCGTGCATTACATCTGGGCAAATTCCAGCACGTCCCATGTTTTGCACATACATTGAATTTGGTAGTGCAGAATTTTTTAAAAAACGACTGGGGTGTGCAAGAGATTCTGTCGGTGGCCCGAAGAATTGCGGGCCACTTTCGGCATTCAGCCACCGCGTGCCGAAGACTGGAGCACCAGCAAACAGTCCTGAACCTGCCCTGCCATCATCTGAAGCAAGAGGTGGTAACGAGGTGGAATTCAACCCTCTATATGCTTCAGAGGATGGAGGAGCAGCAAAAGGTCATTCAAGCCTATACATCTGCCTACGATATAGGCAAAGGAGGGGGAATGCACCTGACTCAAGCGCAGTGGAGAATGATTTCAACGTTGTGCAAGGTTCTGCAACCCTTTGAACTTTCCACACGTGAAGTCAGTTCAGACACTGCCAGCCTGAGTCAGGTCATTCCCCTCATCAGGCTTTTGCAGAAGAAGCTGGAGACATTGAAGGAGGAGCTAAAACAGAGCGATTCCGCTAGGCATGTGGGACTTGTGGATGGAGCCCTTAATTCGCTTAACCAGGATTCACGGGTGGTCAATCTGTTGAAATCAGAGCACTACATTTTGGCCACCGTGCTCGATCCTAGATTTAAAACCTATGTTGTATCTCTCTTTCCGGCAGACACAAGTCTGCAGAGGTTCTAAGACCTGCTGGTGAGAAAATTGTCAAGTCAAGCGGAACGTGACCCGTCAACAGTTCCTCCTTCACATTCTCCCGCAACTGGGGCTGCGAGGAAAAGGCTAAGAATTCCGAGCCCACCCGCTGGCGGTGATGCAGGGCAGTCTGGAGCGAGTGCTGACATCTGGTCCGGACTGAAGGACCTGCCAACGATTACTGACATGTCGTCTACTGTCACTGCATATGATTCTGTCACCATTAAAAGAATGGTGGAGGATTATATGAGTGACCGCATCCAAGTAGGCACGTCAGACAGTCCGTACGTACACTGGCAGGAAAAAGAGGCAATTTGGAGGCCCTTGCACAAACTGGCTTTATTTTACCTAAG
Organism: Pseudophryne corroboree; assembly: GCF_028390025.1. Classification (NCBI taxonomy): domain Eukaryota; kingdom Metazoa; phylum Chordata; class Amphibia; order Anura; family Myobatrachidae; genus Pseudophryne; species Pseudophryne corroboree. The sequence goes on from NC_086449.1 coordinate 574,121,885, forward strand.
TTGCCCCCCCTCCAGTGTGTACTCCGAAAGAGTGTTTAGTGCAGCCGCTCACCTTGTCAGCAATCGGCGTACAAGGTTACTTCCAGAAAATGTGGAGAAGATGATGTTCATCAAAATGAATTATAATCAATTCCTCCGTGGAGACATTCATCAGCAATTGCCTCCAGAAAGTACACAGGGACCTGAGATGGTGGATTCCAGTGGGGACGAATTAATAATCTGTGAGGAGGGGGATGTACACAGTGAAAGGGGTGAGGAATCGGATGATGAGGAGGAGGAGGTGGACATCTTGCCTGTGTAGAGCCAGTTTGTGCAAGGAGAGATTGATTGCTTCTTTTTTGGTGGGGGCCCAAACCAACCAGTCATTTCAGTCACAGTTGTGTGGTAGACCCTGTCGCTGAAATGATGGGTTTGTTAAAGTGTGCATGTCCTGTTTATACAACATAAGGGTGGGTGGGAGGGCCCAAGGACAATTCCATCTTGCACCTCTTTTTTCTTTCATTTTTCTTTGCATCATGTGCTGTTTGGGGACTATTTTTTTGAAGTGCCATCCTGCCTGACACTGCAGTGCCACTCCTAGATGGGCCAGGTGTTTGTGTCGGCCACTTGGGTCGCTTAGCTTAGTCACACAGCTACCTCATTGCGCCTCTTTTTTTCTTTGCATCATGTGCTGTTTGGGGATTATTTTTTGGAAGTGCCATCCTGTCTGACACTGCAGTGCCACTCCTAGATGGGCCAGGTGTTTGTGTCGGCCACTTGGGTTGCTTAGCTTAGTCACACAGCTACCTCATTGTGCCTCTTTTTTTCTTTGCATCATGTGCTGTTTGGGGACTATTTTTTTGAAGTGCCATCCTGTTTGACACTGCAGTGCCACTCCTAGATGGGCCAGGTGTTTGTGTCGGCCACTTGGGTCGCTTAGCTTAGTCATCCAGCGACCTCGGTGCAAATTTTAGGACTAAAAATAATATTGTGAGGTGTTCAGAATAGACTGAAAATGAGTGGAAATTATGGTTATTGAGGTTAATAATACTATGGGATCAAAATGACCCCCAAATTCTATGATTTAAGCTGTTTTTGAGGGTTTTTTGTAAAAAAACACCCAAATCCAAAACACACCCGAATCTGACAAAAAAATTTCAGGGAGGTTTTGCCAAAACGCGTCCGAATCCAAAACACGGCCGCGGAACCGAATCCAGAACCAAAACACAAAACCCGAAAAATTTCCGGTGCACATCACTAGTTATAACCAGCTCTATCTACCTTTCTCTTTCTTTATCCTTCCCCCATTTAAAGTTGAAAACTTCAATTATGTTAAAAAAAGAGAAGAAAAATAAATCCATAATGTACATAAAAAGAAAACAAGGTACAAAGTACCTCCTGGCGCCAATTAAAATGCTCAGTAATTAAATGTTAGTTTGTCTGCAGCTTTCAAATAATAAAGGGACTACTCAACCCTTTAAGAGACAGAAAAAATAAATATACAGAAAGCGCTTTCTGTATATTTTTATTTTTTCCATAATGTACATACCTGCAGAAACTCCAACTGTTGCATCCAGCAGTGCTGCTGCCTCAGCTAGATGGTCATAGACCCGGTGCTTTTGTGAGGGTTCTCCAGGTGGAGGTGGTAAGAGAACCTTGCAAACCGGTCCTGCTGGGGGGCTGTAACTGGTGGATAATGGGCCTCTTCTGCAATTCATTAATGCTACCTGGTTATTTATGGAGGCAGAGGGTGGAAAGGTCGGCTACAGAAATAAGAAGTAAAAGTCTATCAGTGATTATTATTACACCATTCATTTCTAAGATAGAAAAAATAAGAATTTACTCACCGGTAATTCTGTTTCTCGTAGTCCGTAGTGGATGCTGGGAACTCCGTAAGGACCATGGGGAATAGCGGGCTCCGAAGGAGGCTGGGCACTCTAGAAAGATCTTAGACTACCTGGTGTGCACTGGCTCCTCCCACTATGACCCTCCTCCAAGCCTCAGTTAGGTACTGTGCCCGGACGAGCGTACACAATAAGGAAGGATTTTGAATCCCGGGTAAGACTCATACCAGCCACACCAATCACACCGTACAACTCGTGATATGAAACACAGTTAACAGTATGAAACAATAGAGCCTCTCAACAGATGGCTCAACAATAACCCGATTTAGTTAACCATAACTATGTACAAGTATTGCAGATAAACCGCACTTGGGATGGGCGCCCAGCATCCACTACGGACTACGAGAAACAGAATTACCGGTGAGTAAATTCTTATTTTCTCTAACGTCCTAGTGGATGCTGGGAACTCCGTAAGGACCATGGGGATTATACCAAAGCTCCCAAACGGGCGGGAGAGTGCGGATGACTCTGTAGCACCGAATGAGAGAACTCCAGGTCCTCCTCAGCCAGGGTATCAAATTTGTAGAATTTTGCAAACGTGTTTGCCCCTGACCAAGTAGCTGCTCGGCAAAGTTGTAAAGCCGAGACCCCTCGGGCAGCCGCCCAAGATGAGCCCACCTTCCTTGTGGAATGGGCATTGACAGATTTTGGCTGTGGCAGGCCTGCCACAGTATGTGCAAGCTGAATTGTACTACAAATCCAACGAGCAATAGTCTGCTTAGAAGCAGGAGCACCCAGCTTGTTGGGTGCATACAGGATAAACAGCGAGTCAGATTTTCTGACTCCAGCCGTCCTGGAAACATATATTTTCAGGGCCCTGACAACGTCTAGCAACTTGGAGTCCTCCAAATCCTTAGTAGCCGCAGGCACCACAATAGGCTGGTTCAGGTGAAACGCTGACACCACCTTAGGGAGAAACTGGGGACGAGTCCTCAATTCTGCCCTATCCATATGAAAAATCAGATAAGGGCTTTTACATGATAAAGCCACCAACTCTGACACTCGCCTGGCTGAAGCCAAGGCCAATAACATGACCACTTTCCACGTGAGATATTTCAGATCCACGGTTTTTAGTGGCTCAAACCAATGTGATTTTAAGAAACTCAACATCACGTTGAGATCCCAAGGTGCCACAGGAGGCACAAATGGGGGCTGAATATGCAGCACTCCTTTCACAAATGTCTGAACTTCAGGTACTGAAGCTAGTTCTTTTTGAAAGAAAATCGACAGAGCCGAGATCTGTACCTTAATGGAGCCCAGTTTTAGGCCCATATTCACTCCTGCTTGCAGGAAATGCAGAAATCGACCTAGTTGAAATTCCTCTGTTGGGGCCTTTTTGGCCTCGCACCAAGCAACATATTTCCGCCATATGCGGTGATAATGCTTTGCCGTAACATCTTTCCTGGCTTTAATAAGCGTAGGAATGACTTCCTCCGGAATGCCCTTTTCCTTCAGGATCCGGCGTTCAACCGCCATGCCGTCAAACGCAGCCGCGGTAAGTCTTGGAACAGACAGGGGCCCTGCTGCAGCAGGTCCTGTCTGAGCGGCAGAGACCACGGGTCCTCTGAGATCATCTCTTGAAGTTCCGGGTACCACGCTCTTCTCGGCCAATCCGGAACCACGAGAATTGTGTTTACTCCTCGCTTTCTTATTATTCTCAATACCTTTGGTATGAGAGGTAGAGGAGGGAACACATAAACTGACCGGTACACCCACGGTGTCACTAGAGCGTCCACAGCTATCGCCTGAGGGTCTCTTGACCTGGCGCAATACTTCTCTAGTTTTTTGTTTAGGCGGGACGCCATCATGTCCACCTGTGGACGACCCCATTGATTTACAATCATTTGGAAGACTTCTGGATGAAGTCCCCACTCTCCCGGGTGGAGGTCGTGCCTGCTGAGAAAGTCTGCTTCCCAGTTGTCCACTCCCGGGATGAACACTGCTGACAGTGCTAGTACATGATTCTCCGCCCATCGGAGAATTTTTGTGGCTTCTGCCATCGCCGTCCTGCTTCTTGTGCCGCCCTGTCGATTCACATGGGCGACTGCCGTGATGTTGTCTGACTGGATCAGCACCGGCTGGTGTAGGAGCAGGGATTTTGCTTGACTTAGGGCATTGTAAATGGCCCTTAGTTCCAGAATATTTATGTGAAGGGCAGTCTCCTGACTTGACCATAGTCCTTGGAAATTTCTTCCCTTTGTGACTGCCCCCCAGCCTCGTAGGCTGGCATCCGTGGCCACCAGGACCCAGTCCTGTATGCCGAATCTGCGGCCCTCCAGAAGATGAGCACTGTGCAGCCACCACAGAAGAGACACCCTGGTTCGTGGAGACAGGGTTATTAAACGATGCATCTGAAGATGCGATCCGGACCACTTGTCCAACAGGTCCCACTGAAAAATCCTGGCATGGAACCTGCCGAATGGAATTGCTTCGTAAGAAGCTACCATCTTTCCCAGGACCCGCGTGCAGTGATGCACCGATAGCTGTTTTGGTTTTAGGAGGTCTCTGACTAGAGAAGACAACTCCCTGGCTTTCTCCTCCGGGAGAAACACTTTTTTCTGGGCCGTGTCCGGAATCATTCCCAGGAACATTAGACGTGTCGTGGGGACCAGCTGTGACTTTGGGATATTCAGAATCCAGCCGTGCTGGCTCAGCACTTCCTGAGATAGTGCTACTCCCACTAACAACTGTTCCTTGGATCGTGCCTTTATTAGGAGATCGTCCAAGTATGGGATAATTAAAACTCCCTTTTTTCGCAGGAGTATCATCATTTCCGCCATAACCTTGGTAAATACCCTTGGTGCCGTGGAGAGTCCAAACGGCAGCGTCTGGAATTGGTAATGGCAGTCCTGTACCACAAATCTGAGGTACTCCTGGTGAGAATTGTAAATGGGGACATGCAGGTAAGCATCCTTGATGTCCAGGGATACCATGTAATCCCCCTCGTCCAGGCTTGCAATAACCGCCCTGAGCGATTCCATCTTGAACTTGAATTTTTTTATGTATGTGTTCAAGGATTTCAAATTTAAAATGGGTCTCACCGAACCGTCCGGTTTCGGCACCACAAATAGTGTGGAATAGTAACCCCGGCCTTGTTGAAGTAGGGGTACCTTGATTATCACCTGCTGGGAATACAGCTTGTGAATCGCTGCTAGCACCGCCTCCCTGTCTGAGGGAGCAATCGGCAAGGCGGATTTTAGGAAATGGCGGGGTGGAGTCGCCTCGAATTCCAGCCTGTATCCCTGAGATACTATTTGAAGGATCCAGGGATCCACCTGTGAGCGGGCCCACTGATCGCTGAAATTCCTGAGGCGGGCCCCCACCGTACCTGGCTCCGCCTGTGAAGCCCCACCGTCATGCGGCGGACTTGGAAGAGGAAGCGGGGGAGGACTTTTGTTCCTGGGAACCTGCTGTTTGCTGCAGCCTTTTTCCCCTGCCTCTGCCTCTTGACAGAAAAGACCCTCCTTTTCCCCGCTTGTTTTTCTGGGACCGAAAGGACTGAACCTGATAAAATGGCGCCTTCTTAGGCTGTGAGGGGACATGGGGTAAAAATGCTGACTTCCCAGACGTTGCTGTGGAAACTAGGTCGGAGAGACCATCCCCAAATAATTCCTCCCCCTTATAAGGCAAGACTTCCATGTGCCTTTTGGAATCTGCATCTCCAGTCCACTGGCGAGTCCATAAGCATCTCCTAGCAGAGATAGATAATGCACTTATTTTAGATGCCAGCCGGCAGATTTCCCTCTGTGCATCTCTCATGTATAAGACTGAGTCTTTTATATGGTCAATTGTTAGCAGGATCGTGTCTCTGTCTAACGTGTCAATATTTTCTGACAGTTTATCTGACCACGCAGCGGCAGCACTGCACATCCATGCTGACGCAATAGCTGGTCTGAGTATAATGCCTGAGTGTGTATATACAGACTTCAGGATCGCCTCCTGCTTTCTATCAGCAGGTTCCTTAAGGGCGGCCGTATCCTGGGACGGTAGTGCCACCTTTTTAGACAAACGTGTGAGCGCTTTATCCACCCTCGGGGGTGTTTCCCAACGTAACCTATCCTCTGGCGGGAAAGGGAACGCCATTAGTAGCTTCTTAGGAATTACCAATTTCTTATCAGGGGAAGCCCACGCTTCTTCACACACTTCATTTAATTCATCTGACGGGGGAAAAACTACAGGTAGTTTTTTCTCCCCAAACATAATACCCTTTTTTGTGGTACCTGGATGTAAATCAGAAATATTTAACACCTCTTTCATTGCCTCAATCATGCAGTGAATGGCCTTAACGGGCATTAAATTTGACTCATCGTCGTCGACACTGGTGTCAGTATCCGTGTCGACATCTACTTGTGCCACCTGAGATAACGGGCGTTTCAGAGCCCCTGATGACTTTTGAGACACCTAGACAGGCACGAGCTGAAGACTCGGCTGTCCCACAGTCGGCATGTCGTCAAATTTTTTATGTAAGGAGTCTATACGTGCACTCATTTCCTGCCATAATACCATCCACTCAGGTGTCTGACCCCCAGGGGGTGACATCCCTGCTAAAGGCATCTGCTCCCCCTCCACATCATTATCCTCCTCAAACATGTCGACACAGCCGTACCGACACACTCCACACACACAGGGAATGCTCAAACAGAGGACAGGACCCACAAAAGCCCTTTGGGGGGACAGAGTAAGAGTATGCCAGCACACACCAGAGCGCTATATATATACAGGGACTAACTGAGTTATGTCCCTAATAGCTGCTTTTTATATAATATACTGTATACAGTGCCAATTTTAATGCCCCCCCCTCTCTTTTCCCTCTTACTGTACTGTAGAATTGCAGGGAAGAGCCAGGGAGCTTCCTTCCAGCCGAGCTGTGAGGGAAAAATGGCGCCAGTGTGCTGAGGAGATAGGCTCCGCCCCTTTTTCGCGGCCTATTCTCCCGCTTTTTATGGGATTCTGGCAGGGGTATTTACCTCATATATAGCCCCAGGGGCTATATATTGAGGTATTTTAGCCAGCCAAGGTGTTTTTATTGCTGCCTCAGGGCGCCCCCCCCCAGCGCCCTGCACCCTCAGTGACCGGAGTGTGAAGTGTGTATGAGGAGCAATGGCGCACAGCTGCAGTGCTGTGCGCTACCTTGGTGAAGACAGGATGTCTTCATGCCGCCGATTTTCCGGACCATCTTCTTGCTTCTGGCTCTGTAAGGGGGACGGCGGCGCGGCTCCGGGACCGAACATCAAGGCTGGGCCTGCGGTCGATCCCTCTGGAGCTAATGGTGTCCAGTAGCCTAAGAAGCCCAATCCGGCTGCAAGCAGGCGAGTTCGCTTCTTCTCCCCTTAGTCCCTCGCTGCAGTGAGCCTGTTGCCAGCAGGTCTCACTGAAAATAACAAATTCTAAGACTATAACTTTCTAAGAGCTCAGGAGAGCCCCTAGTGTGCATCCAACCTCGGCCGGGCACGAAATCTAACTGAGGCTTGGAGGAGGGTCATAGTGGGAGGAGCCAGTGCACACCAGGTAGTCTAAGATCTTTCTAGAGTGCCCAGCCTCCTTCGGAGCCCGCTATTCCCCATGGTCCTTACGGAGTTCCCAGCATCCACTAGGACGTTAGAGAAAGAGGCAATTACCAAACTTCCTATTGTAGAAGTTATTTACAGTAGTTACATTTTAGACCCTGACAACATTTCTATTTAAAGCTAAAGGAAGAGGCATTACGGTTACACAAATGTAACAAACTGTCACTCAGCCCATATATAACCACAGTATTGCAGTAGATATAAATTGCTCTGGGGCAAATAAATGTGTCCGTCTACTCTGCTCTCAGGAGAAGGCTACACAACTACAAGTGCAGGGAGGATAATGAATTTCCAGAGGCTCACTATGGGAAAGTGTAAACTTTGCTCTAAAGTCCACTTTGTCTTCCTATGAGCCTATTATGCAGCTGCAGGACAATCAGTTACATAAAACAGTCAGAAGATATACTGCAGCTGAAGTCACATCTGTGACAATAAAGTATTGGTATAGTAGTAATTAAGTCCTTTCTACTGCTAGGATGTATAGTTTCACAACAGTTGGAGAGCCACTGGTTGGCCAGGCCTGGTCTAGATAGCCAGTTCATAGGTCAACACCAAAAGGTCAACATTCAATAGGTAGACAGGGTCACTTGGTAGACAGTAAATAGGTAGACAATGTCTAAGGCAGACAGGGTCAATAGGTATGGACAAATGGTTAACACAAAAGTTACAAGTTACAAGTTACAAGTTCAAGTTTATTGTCATCAGCCAAAACAAATTGACAGACGAAATTACATTGTACAAGGCATCAAATAGTAGCAAGCGAGAACATAAAACAAACATAAAAATAAATCATTCGTTTAACATACGTACAGCAGATGGGATAAAACTAACCCTAAACCGGTTGGTACGAGCCATCAGAGAACGAAATCTCTTTAGTGACGGAAGTTTTACAAAAAGCATATTAAAAGGATGAGCACTATCTAGTAAAATACACCTGGCTTTGCTTAAAACCCTACTCCTATACAAATCATCAAAGCTAGGCAGTGGTGAACCAATAATTTTACTAGCCGATTTCCTTATCCTCTCTAATGCCCATCGATCTTTTAGAGTACAACCGCCATACCATGCCACGATCCCATAAAAGTATGCCAATACATATGATTTTTCATCATTTTTTAGGGTTAGGGTTAGGCACTAGGGGGAGGGTTAGGACTAAGGTTAGGCAGGGTTAGGATTAGGCTGCTGAAGGGGACAGTTTGGGTTAGGCACTAGGGGGAGGGTTAGGATTAGGGTTAGGCAGGGTATGGATTAGGCTGCTGAAGGGGACAGTTTGGGTTAGTCACTAGGGAGAGGGCTAGGATTAGGGTTAGGCAGGGTTAGGATTAGGCTGGTGAAGGGGACAGTTTGGGTTAGTCACTAGGGGGAGGGTTAGAATTAGGGTTAGGCAGGGTTAAGGTTAGGCTGCGGAATGGGACATTTTGAATTAGGCACTAGGGGAAGGGTTAGGGCTGAAATAACAAAAAAAGTGGCGACAATTTGTTGGTGGACCTTTCGACCCTGTCTACCTTAGACATTATCTACCTATTGATTTGACCTAATGAGTCTGTCTAATTAGTGACCCTGTTGACCTATTACATGACAACCTAGACAGTGCCTATCCTTCACACCCAAATGTATGTGTCTGACATTCATGCATTATCTGCTGACCAGCATTGAGTATCTCAAGTACTGTTTTATACTTACTGGTGCAGGAATGTATGGGGGCTCAATCTCAAGGGCCTCCAAGGCAACCCAGTTGATATGCCAGAAGAAGCGATGGTGGCAGATGTTATCATTCACTCCTGGGCGTTTGGCTGGGATGATACTGAAGAGCTGAAAAAGTGATTTGGATTTAATGACTTATACAGCACAGTTGCTCAATACAATCATGTTACAAACATGTCTGCTGCCTGGAATATAAAGTGATTGTTCTATGGCCACAATATGTTATTACTGAGATTCTATCTGCTCGCAGTGCCACAAAAGCTGTAGCATGACTGACATGCTGCTGGCGTTTGGGTGTCATTAATGTACAGTGGGGAAGATGTATTAACCTGGAGAAGGGATAAAGACATAATAAACCAGTTATAAGCGCAAGGTGATAAAGCACCAGCCAATGATTACGGATTTGAAAAATGACAGTTAAGGGGGGTACTCACGGAGCGATCGTTGCTTAAAATCTAAGCAATCTGACTAGATTGCTTAGATTTTAAGCAGTGATCTATCCGTGTGTACCCCTCACAGCGATAGCGATGCGCAGCCCCGCGCATCGCTATCGCTGGTGCTAGATTGGCCTGCATGCAGGCCAATCTAGCAGGTTGCTCACTTCACCCGCTGGGTGAAATGAGTGGCCCCCCGTCTCCCCCCCGCATGCTCAGCACACATTGCGCTGTGCTGAGTGGGGGGGGGAGATGTGTGCTGAGCGGTTCGCTCAGCACACATCTCTCCCCACATCTGCCGGTGAGTACTGGCCTTTAGAAGCTGACTGGCTGGTGCGTTATCACCTTGCACTTATCAATTGTTTATCCCTTCTCCGGGTTAATCCATCTGCCCCACTGTTCCAGAAAACGGGGGTGAAGGCCCTGTTTCCTGGGCATTCTGAAGCCAGAGGCTGCGTCCTGCACGCTGATTTACCTCGTCAATGATGTCCCTGATGGCAGTATCTGGTCTAAAAGATCTTCCGTTGACCATTTTGCTTAAGATGATACCAAGGCAAAAACAATGATGACCGATCGATCTCTCTTTGCGAAAATGCACCTACCAAAAGAGAGACAGTCATTATTAGGCTTTTAGCAATTTCTTTTTCCATTTTTGCTTTTTTATTTAACTGAGTGCTCTGTGTACAGAGGCAGACACAAGATTTCTATTTTCTGGGGGCAGGATATAGATATGTATACTGTATATGTATATATATATATATATATATATATATATATATAAAGAACAAGCAGGACAGCACTCAGCTCATCAGTATAAGGAACTAGGTGGTGCAAGGTATAAGGTAACAATAGAGACACTCACTTTACCAGAGAAAAATGAAAAGAAAAAAAAAAAACAACAGCACTCACGATTCAGATGAAAGCAGGATTATATCAATCCTACAGCTGTAGGATTCATCTACTATGGATTATTGTTGTTGAAGAATAAATCTTGTCCTGCTTTCATCTGAATCGTAAGTGCTGTTTTTTTTCCATTGTTCTCTGGGAAAGTGTGTGTGTGTGTGTGTGTGTGTGTGTGTGTGTGTGTGTGTGTGTCTCTATATATATATATATAGCAGTAGAAATAAGTGCGGCACTGGGAGTCTTGAAATGAAAAGTGAAAAACATTAAAACCACTTGTCTAATATTGGGTAGGTTCCTCTAATGCCACCACAGTAGTTCTGACCCACTAAGGAAGGAACTCCAGAAGTCCTCTGAAGGTGTTATGTGTACCTGAGAATCAGGCCTAGTGTATATAGTTACATGAGTATACAGTAGAAAACCCTTTGCACCTCACCTCAGGAGTAATATCGCCACATCTCCCAGCATAGCCAGTGGCACTCTAGTCTCTAGGCATGATGTCACTTGCGAGACTGAAGTCGGTAATCTTGAGGTGGCCTGTTGCAGCCACTAACATGTTATCTGGATTGAGGTCGCTGTGAAGAAAATAACATCTTTGTATGCACTGTGCTTTCATACTAACATGATTTATTGTGATACATACATTGATATAGCACTTTATATGTGTACGTTCTAATTAATAGTAGTTTTGAATATATGTTTAGGAACAAGGACTAGAGTGTCAGTACCTACTGTAATCATTTGTAGGTTAATGTCCATGGAAGTTATTCAGAAATGGATGCAGATCACTGCATACACAGCAAGACTGCATCTGTCTCCTCACATGCTGAGGGCCACCCAGCACAGGGCAAGGCCGCCCACCATGTGTGGTTCTGAATCATGATGCATCCGTAATCTAATTGCAATTCCTTGATTTAAGGTTGACTCCTGCCAACGCAATCCGGCTGGAAGTCCACTGTCATTTTTTTTTATCGGAGCGGCTACATGTGGCATCATGCAACCTCCCCGAAAACACTCCCGGTATGCCACGTTTGGCCCCCACACCCGCAAATGCTGCGTTGCTGCCCAATCAACACACGCCACTGCAAACAGAATCAGATACTTGCAGTTGTGCTCACCCCTGGGATCATGTACGTTTAAAAAAAATTCAGTCTTAAGTAATAGATTCACAAAATTCAGGATGATTCCAAACAAATGATCATATAATCAATGTCCTGTCCCGGATATTTTTATCCACATATATCCTTATCCTTGTGGTGGTATGCCCTTTTATAGGCCTTCTGGTCCACACTCATCCAAATATAGAAAGAAGAAAGGGAAAGAGGATATATAGTGAAGTACCGTTGGATTCTTTAATAATAAATTACTAAAAACTTTCAGCACTTGTACAAAAACAATATAAATCACCAATAATTAAATCGGCATGCATACCAAATGATGTTGGGTGTCAGACGTGCCCACCCTAAAATGGCATGAAAGATGGTATGCAGTATCCTCCCAGGTTTAGGGTACTGGATCAATGCAAGGATTGGCACCTCTTTATTCACCCTCCAGTGGAAATGGTAAGTCTGCCTGGTAGGGGTGTGCCACCTGGATATTAAGTACTCCACTAAAGCTTGAACTAAAATCAGTCTCAGGCAACATGAACCGGGGACGTGCAGTCAGGGGAGGCAGAGCCTCCCCTGTCATATTCTGATCTGATGATTAGAATAATACAAAAGAGATGTATATAACACAGATTCTGTGTTATAGCTTCTTTGTATTATTCTACTGTTTTTTTTGTAGTAAAAAACGTATCCAAACCTGGATGGGAGGCAGCAAGAGCACTGCCTCCCACTGACAATTAAAAACTGTACGAAGCGGGGGGCGGAGCCACAGTTGCAGGCAGGAAAAGCCCATTGGAAAAAGCGATGTAATGAGGCACCTCTAACTCTGCCTCAATGACAGGCAGATACAGGGACGGATCCAGAGGGGGCGTGACACTGCTGTCTGACCCTACCTAACTGGTTGCCATAACTGTCAGTCTGTCCGTCAGCCCTCCAGCTCCACCTCCAGCATTCTACCTGCAGGGCTAGGCTTGAAATGGCTTGGTTCTCTGCACACATGTGACGTGTGCAGTCAGTGCTCAGGAGCCCACCCAGCAGCTAACGTGCTGGGCTCAGTGATGGCCCAGCTGTCAGTCCGAGACCTGGAGGAGTCAGCGCCGCCGAGGAAAGATGCACCACCCACCACAGTGACTGAGTCAACTAGCAAAGTCCCAGCCAGGTCAGCCACTGTGGTCACGAGGACGCCGGGTCCAGGCGCCCAGCAAGGAGAATGTTAAATGAAGCGGAAGATGGCTCCATTGCCCTGGCCCCTACTTTCGTTAGTCTGGGATAGGATCAGTGGGTGAGTAGTGGTGCTGCTGGGTGTGGGGAGAAGGGGCAGGGCCAGAAATTGAAGGTTAGAAGGCTGCTGCTGAGAAGGGAAGTCTGGAGTGGGTGAGGTCGGCTGCTGGCTGCTGCTGGGTGTTCAGTAGTGCACGCAGGGGGAAGGGGGTTTCTGAGTACTCAGAAACCCCCCCCTGATCTGGCAAATTCTTGTTTTTAGAGACGGAGACAGCTTGGTCTCTGTCTTAATACAAACAGCGATCGCGACCGCTACCGCTACCACGATCACAGCTTCTGCTGCTGCAGGGAGCTCTAGTCGTCAGAGCTCTCTGCACAGAATATACGCGGGAGCTTTTGTGCATGATCACATTATATCTACAGTGACCAGGTGGCCACCAGTCTCCTCCTCTCAGCCTGGGGTATGTGTGTGTGTTTATTAGTACAGTATGGTATGTGTGTGTGTTATGTATGTGTGTGTCACACTGTATATAGATTTTTTTACACCCACCCACCCACACTCTTTATTGCACTCTTTATTTTAAAGGCGTCATGTGTGTGCTACAGTATATATATATATATATATAGATATATATAGATATAGATATATATAGATATATATATATATATAATGTGAATGAGCCCGGTACTCATCCGCAATATAAGTTGGTAACTTTCCCGTTGCCCTCCGTAAAAGAGACCTCTGCAGCTCCCTCATATATACACGTGTACGGCGGCACTCGGATGAAATAAAGACAGGACAGCAGCCTCTGTAGCCAATGTTTCAAAGCCTCCGCTTTTTTGTCAGGGCATATAGCGGAGTCTTTGAAACGTTGGCTACAGAGGCTGCTGTCCTGTCTTTATTTCATCCGAGTGCCGCCGTACACGTGTGTGTGTGTGTGTGTGTGTGTGTGTGTGTGTGTGTGTATATATATATATATGATGTATTATATGCAGTTCATGAGGCAGCACTCCCATATGTAAATAACAGCCCTGATGCCTTCCGATGGTGCCTGCCGGCCAGGAGTTCATATGTGGCAAGTGATGTCGGTGGCACTCAGGTAATGAAAAGTCTTTTCACCACCTGAGTGCCACTGACACCGCTTCTTATATATGTATATATATAAAAAATACGGAACCCCCCAAGTAAATCCTGCATTTGCCCCTGGTGTAGGTAGATCTGAGGAGGGGAGTAAGCGAGGTTGGCTGCTTCTCAGGGGTGGGGAGGGGGTGACTTGTCTACACTGAGACCAGAGGAGACTTTCAATTTTGGACCGTGCCTCCCCAGCCATTGAACTCACCGCACGTCACTGACATGAACTGATGATCTGGCCAGATCATCAGTTCATGCTGCCTGAGACTGAATGAGGTCCCATGTGATTCCACTATGTCATCGGCAACAGAAATCTTGGGGGCGGGCCCGGTGCAGTGATATCTCTAGGGCTCCCTCAGATTTTATATATATATATATATAAAAGCACAATGGAATTTGGTGCACTATATAAGAAACTGTTAATAAATATATACAGTATATATATACTGTATATATATATATATATATATATATATATATATATATATAGAGAGAGAGAGAGAGAGAGAGAGAGAGAGAGAGAGAGAGAGAGAGATTTACACACATATATAAATATGTATATCTCTCCTCCCCCGCCCCCCCCCCCCCCCCCACACCACAGTCTGTGTCTCCCCAGTGACTCCATGCTGCATTCCCAGCTACCCCATACCAAAGCCCTGTATCCCCTTACCAAGTCACTCATAATCAGGGAAAGACTTACCTGCACTGCACTCCCCAGTATCCAGACCCTCACATCGCACAGCAGGCAACATGCGGCCCTCATACCACATCAGAAGAGGCCAGCTCAGGGCGCTGCTGACATTTCCCATAACTGCCTGCAACAGAGCAGGACCCGGAAGAGTGGGCACTGTGTGTGTGAGGCTCCTGTCACTCTGAGGCTGCGCCCACACTTGTGCAGAGAGAGCCCCTATGTCCCCGGAGAGCTGTAAATAGAGTATGTACTTTACTTTGGGAGAGAGGCAGGTGTAACATGTAAGTGGAAGATATGTGCCAGTGACTGTATAACATGTAAATTATTAGAATTCATAGTTATATCACTTTATTATTCTATTGCTATATTGTAACTATATACTTACCCGTGGGCGATGCCATTGGAATGGAGGAATTGAATCCCACATACAATCTCTGCACAATAGAATCTGTTGTATAGAAAATAAGTTCATGTTACATTGAGCCTAATTCAGACCTGATCAATAGGGTAAATTTTTTGCATCCCTGCAATCAGGTAGTCACCGCCTACAGGGGGAGGCTATGGAGTGTGTGCAGGTGTGCGATCGCATTTGTAGCAGAACTGCACAAACATCAGTTTGTGCAGTCTTTGCTCAGCCCAGGGCCGGAGCTGACGTCAGAAATCCTCCCACAAAACCCCTGGTCCCTCCTGCGTTTTCCTGTACACTCCTTGAAAACGGTCAGTTGCCACCCACAAATGCCCTCTTCCTGTCAATCTTCTTGCAATCACTGGTGCGTTCTGCTTCTCGTACTGCTGGCCGGCGATCCCTGTCGTTGGCCGGCGATCCCCGTTCTGCGGTCCGTCGCGCCTGCTCATTGTGTTGCATACGCATGTGCAATGCAGACCTGATCGCAGCCTGTGAGAAAACGCACAGCAGTGATCAGGTCTGAATTACCCCCATTGTGAGGATGTGTAAATAATGGCTGAGGGATTTCGAGCCAACACTCCCCACATTTTCTGACAATGTCCCCATTTATTTTATTTTAAATTTTCCAACTGCCTAATATGATGTTTCTGCTTTTGTGCATTGGTGCAATTCACTGTATATTGTATATGGCTTATTAGAGTTTATCTCAGGGATGGGGAACCTTCGGCCCTCCAGCTGTTGTTGAACTACACATACCAGCATGCCTTGCTACAGATTTGCTATTTGACCATGCTAAAACTGTTGCAGGGCATGCTGGGATGTGTAGTTCAACAACTGCTGGAGGACCGAAGGTTCCCCATCCCTGGTTTTTCTAAAAGCAGTATTGGGATGCCTTCAAGATGACGCTCACAAAGTATTTTTCTATAATAACAGCTGCTTTATTTGTCAGGATAGAAGCGACTTACAGAAACTATTTATCTTTAGGGATCCCTATCAGTAATCTAGCAGCATTCATCTCTCTATTAGATCAGTCAGTTTGCCCATCCAATTGACCATTTGCTCCCAAACACTGGAAAACAGACAAAAATGGATGTTCGGACAAATCGGTGCAATCCTTTTGATTGAACCAATTTATCTGGATTTTTGCCCATTTACCATATTTTGGGAGCAAATGGTTGATTGTCATTTGCTCCCATACATTTCCAGATTTGCGCTCTAATCAGAAAGATTGGACAGATGATCTTATAGTGTGTATCTAGCTTAGAGAATGTCCACCTTCATGTTGCTGCTCAATTTATATCTAGAATACTCAGCTGTGGAAGGTGATGTGTTGCACACTTTGTTGAAAGCAGATGTGTAACTCTGTCACAACTGGTTCTTGTAACTGCTAACAGTATTGATATCCCAATTCTAAGATATGACGCATATAACTCATGCTTTTCTATACTGTGTTATCTATTTCTATACATCAGGAGAACCCTTCCCACTGAGTAAATGTACATTTATAATATAATATATAATCTAAAAGGTGATATATCTGCACATACAATAATGTACTCAGGTGAGACGTATTCCGCTATGAATTATGTTGATAATTCCTATATTAGTGTTGGGAGTGCCATCCATGACAGTAGAGGGTACAAGTACTATAAAACAGAAGTATAAAGTGCTGCTTCTTAGGCACACACAATACTAACAAGATAATATTCTATGTCCTCACCTTGCACTGGGGATGGTCAGAGGCCCATTCCTCATCAGGAGATATTCCAAATGGCCACCACTCTCGCATACTCCATACCAAGGAGCACGTGCTCCTGTTTATGGGAGAAGCAATAGTGTTATTAAACATGTCATGAAAGTCAGGAGGGAAAAAGTTCCACCGTGGGGAATTTCATCTTCTGACAAAAATAAGTAAAGATAAGTTATATACGTTATTCATTTTTAAAAATGTCCTTCGCTTCTTTTCTCCTTATGGGAATATAATGGACAGTCATGTGGAGGACAAGGAGAACAAAGAGAGGGCATGGGACAAAAGGGGCAAAGAAGAATCTTTCTGTACCACAGTTTATGGAACATGTTCTCTAATCATTTTACAGTGAGTTATTAACACATAACACCAAAACAATTATAATTTTTACACCAAAATAACGGGTAGTAAATTGTCCTACATGCATACATTGATAGAAAATGATGCATCTAGAAAACAAAAAAACGTATAATTGCAGAAGAACTACACAACTGTAGCAGCTGTTAATATTAATAGCATTGATCCTCAGACCACAAGGTCATTCTCTCCTCTCTGCAGGAAGCAGGGCAGATGCATGGGTACCTGATACAGAAATACCACTGTCTCTCTGTATCTGTCCTGTATCGCATGGTCCAGGGCCTCAGTATAGCTGTCAGCATTCACCCTCACAGCTGCAATGAGGATACTTGTAAGTAATGTCAGCCAAGCAGCCAGTATAAATCATCTATACCATGCCTGGCCAACCTGTGGCTCTCCAGCTGTTGTGAAACTACAAATCCAAGCATGCCCTAGCACAGTTTTATTATTAGGAAATGCTCAATGCTAAAATGTGCTGGGACTTGTAGTTCCACAACAGCTGGAGAGCCATAGGTTAGCCAGGCCAGATTTACACTGTGATCTGCCACCAGACTGTCGGTGAATACAGGGGAGCATGGTCTCACAAGAGTTTTATTGCCTGGGGCATAGGCTAGTAATACATAGGGGAATGTGTAACTGTAGAGGTGGGAGGGATGGAGAATTAATGTATGTTACTACAGGGGAAAGGGGACATCTGTCACTACAGAGGTTAGGGAGGAATGTTTTACAGAAGTGATATATATATATATATCAGTTATGATAAAATTAATTGTGGACTGCTGGCTCTTTACAGTATTCCCCAGTGAGAATACTCATCCTCACTATCTGCTCTGCACTCCTATGTACTAGCAGTGGTGCCAAGAGGGGGGAGAGGATACAAATTACCCAGGCCCAGGTCTGATGGAGGGGCCCAGCCGGGGCCCCGGGCTTCTTCCCCCTTAACTGACAGCAGCAGCTGCAGCTCTTCTCCTCAGTCCAGCACACGCTGCTGTGTGCTGGGCTGGAGTGTGGCCATGGTGGCACTTAAAATAAAAAAAATCTGTATTTTCTCAAAGGCTACATGACCACACCTCCTGTGATTAGGCCACGCCCCCTGAAAAGTACCTAGGCCCAGCTAGGCTCTCTACTGCCATATGTACTAGTTCAGTAGATGCTACCAATCAGATAGCCCTACTTACAGTAGGTCTGTGGCATATTTAAGCGAAGTAACCAGCCCAGTTCCAGCAGTAAAGGAGTAGACGTAGCAGAAGATATTGCTGTAGACAGGAATATTAAACAGAAGGCAGCACTGGGAGAGATGCTATGGACATACACTCAGGTATAACATTCAGTTCTATCTGCCCATCTGTCTTACTTATCACCAAGTGCTTGATTTATCACCAAGTGCTCAATAATCCTTTTATTATTAAGGGGCCCATTTACCAATGATCGCATATACAATGCAATCCTGGGTGCTAATATTGCCCCAGATCACATTGCATAATGCGATCATATTGGGTGGATGTATCACACGGCACAGGTAGGGACAGGGGCTTCAAAAGGAGCCTTTCCCTACGATGCGCCATGTGCTGCCGGGGACACTGCACATGAGCAGTCATTGTGACCGCCGTGCAATGCGACCATGTCCGGCAGAAGTTCCTGGGGAACTTCCAAAGTGTAGCCCATGGGATACCGCTATCAGAAGATTGCGGTAGCACTGGAAGCCAATATCCCAATATTGATACATCGGGCAGTATCACATCCCCCATAGAAACCTATAGGGGATGTGGCTGCTGGTGGAAATGGAGGGATTGCAGCAGGTATGCGATACCTCCTTCTTACATTGGGGATACATAATGCCTGTGGCTAATATTGTATGATAAATGGGCTCCTAAGTGCTATGGGTACAGTATACATGCAGTTATGGAAATGTATTAACCTTTATATAGAGCCAACATTACATTGTGCTTTACATTTAGATGAGATTTGCTATGTAGGAAATAAGTCACAGCAGAAGAAAATGAGCATATAGGATGTGGATACTTAGCAATAAAGAGGCAGTCACAGCCATACCTTGGTCTGGTGAGCGAAGTGGCCGTGGATGAGGAAGGCACTTCCAGATGCAAGTTCCAACGCTTTCCTTTCCACAAAGGCAATATTTTCACCCACATGTAGCAGATGTCACTTGATCATGATCTTCACAGCTAACAACTCATTGGTATGTGAGTCGGCTGCCTCCAGGACCTAGAGGAAATATTACAGTGTAAGTCTCATTAACAACACAGGGACATAAAGGAAAATGCATTGCTGTCCAACAAGGATTAGGTATTTATTAACAGTCTTATGACCGTAAAAGAAAAAAATATGCAGATGCACATCCATAGTCCCAAGCATTGCTAATCAGAATAATTATAATGACCTCTGCAATCTAAAAGAACAAAAATACTGGCCCACCAACCAGCATCCAGGCGACCTTGTCTTTGGTGGGTCCCTAATACTAAGAGTCAAGTCTGGAGAGTAGAACTCCACCAAGCCGGCAAAGGCCAGCCTCCCCAAGGCACCACACTAGTGAGAGGCTAGAGTGTTAGTAAGTGGTAATAAGAAAAACACGAGCTATGTGAAAAGGAGTATTACTGTACATAAGTGAAAGACATAAATTACAAAGTGTTAAGGGCCCCATACACTACCGCAACATGTCCGTCTGACATGTCACGGACAATCACCCCTGGAAGCCCCTCGGGGGCAGGATCGCCCAAGATACATTGTATGCTGTCCTTTTGCATACAATGTATTTTGGGCAATCCTGGGCGATCCCAGCCATGCCTGCGGGGTCGGATCAGATTGAATGTGCAGCACATTCAATCTGGAGGATCCTATCCGATGCTCACGGGAAAGCGCATTGGATCAAAAACACCTCCAAAATGCCTGATTTCATCCGATATATCAGGCCGAATGCCCAAAATCGGGTGAAATCGTCCTAGTGTATGGGGCCCTTTACATTGGTTAACAATATTAAAGTGCTAAATAGACTGTTACAATGCGATGTCCCAAGCATTGTGCCACACCAACTCAGGGGGCCCCGTGCCCCTAATTTACATCCAAAATGAACAATTTGTATAAATCTATTCAGGCCTCACTATAATAGTGCCTTTACCAATCTGTAGTCTGTGTGTGCTAAAGACCCATGCTAATTAAAAACACCCTTGGGCAGGTGGTAGGGGTGCCAATCCTAGCTAAAGGAGTTTCCACCTTCAAATGTACATAATATAGAGGATAATGGGCAGGGGCTGAACTGATAATGGGCAGGGGCTTGTACTACAATTGTGTGTTTCTCTTTCCCATTAAATGAAATTGCACCGCAGTCTTGTTCATCTCTAATAACATCCAAATTGATACATATAGTAAATCCCATGTGACAACTGAAACCTCATTGCTTACCTTCCCAAAAGCACCTTGGCCTAACTGATGGTAAAACGCTAGTCTCTGGATGGTGCTAGAGCAGGGGTGGGCAATTATTTCAGCTGGGGGGCCACCGAACACTTTCCAGTGAATATCAGAGGGCCGCACCGCCCCCCAGGCCCCCTTCCGCATTGCGTTTTTTGCACTGCTGCGATCAGGTAGTCGCTGCCTACAGGGGGAGAGGGAAATCGCTGTGCAGGAGTGCGATTGCATGTGCAGGAGAGCTGCACAAACAGGAGTTTGTGCAGTCTCTGCACAGACCAGGATTAACTCACCCGCTGCGATGATCGGGGCCGGAGCTGACGTCAGAATCCCTCCCTCCAAACGCCTGGAATGCGTTTTTTCGGACACTCCTCTAAAACGGTCAGTTGCCACCCACGAATGGCCTCTTCCTGTCAGTCACCTTGCGATTGCCCATGGGATCGCTTTTTTTGCACCATCCCGTCGCTGTCCGTCGCTGCAGACTGACGCGTCTGCGCATTGCTGTGTATGCGCAGTTCAGACCTGATCACTGGCTGTACGAAAACGCAGCCTAGCGAGTGTGATGGATACAGCAGTTACCTGGTGCAGAAGAAAGACTGTTGCTAGGATGTGGTGGGTTGGCAGCAGGAAGGGCACTTTGGGCAGTCTCTGGCACATGGTGTATTGAGGATAGCGGCTTCAGGAAAGATGCACAATAACATGTCCAAGAGCCACAGATCTCTTTCAGTTCTGCTACTGGCTCCTAAATGACGGAGGAAGCTCAGCACATGGACACAGCAGCAGCAGTGGCACACATAGAGGGCATCCATGAAGAGGTCATACAAATATCCATTCACAGTGTGCCCAACACTCACATTTAGGGCCTCCCAGAAGACCCTCCTGCAGCACCCAACATACCTTCGTCCCGGAGGAGTCCTGTGTATGTTTTTATCTGCACCTTATATTCCACAGACAGGAGCAGATAATAGGGCTGGGAGATATGGGCTGCAGATTCAGCAGGGGTGGCTGTTATCAGAGGATGCTTGCCAATTGCTATTGGAAACGGTAGCTGGGGCACAGCAGCAGCCTCCTCTGAACTGCTTTTTACACTGGCGTGGACAGGCAGGAGACTCTGATCATTACGTTAGACGTCTCCTCCGGAGGTTCCCTGGCCGGCAGCAGCAGCCAGCACAGCCCGCGTATGCGTCGGGCCGTTGCTGGCCATGACGCGAGCATCGAGACCCGCAACCTGGATTTCCTCAGCGGCGCCGGCGGCTTCAGAGGTACTGCAGTGCTGTGCAATGACAAGCCGCTCAGCCTGTCGGGCCGCTTGCCATTGCACGCTGGTGAGAGGCAGCGGGCCGGGCAGGATCGGATCGCGGGCCGCATCCGGCCCGCGGGCCGTATTTTGGCCACCCCTATGCTAGAGACTGCATCTCTGAGGCAGGGGGTTGAAGCACTGCTGGTTCCTAATGGAGTGAAAAGGGACATGAGAATATTGCAACAACTCCCATATATTATACTGTAGAACATTAATTGAGCTCACATCTTTATTACAAAGAAAACCATGGTTATTTCCATTCAATTATCCTACTTCCTACTGAGTGTCAAGTGCAGTCATACATAGTAATTACAGGTTGAGTATCCCATATCCAAATATTCCGAAATACGGAATATTCCGAAATACGGACTTTTTTGAGTGAGAGTGAGATAGTGAAACCTTTGTTTTTTGATGGCTCAATGTACACAAACTTTGTTTAATACACAAAGTTATTAAAAATATTGTATTAAATGATCCCCAGGCTGTGTGTATAAGGTGTATAAGAAACATAAATGAATTGTGTGAATGTACACACGCTTTGTTTTATGCACAAAGTTATAAAAAATATTGTCTAAAATGACCTTCAGGCTGTGTGTATAAGGTGTATATGAAACATAAATGCATTCTGTGCTTAGATTTAGGTCCCATCACCATGATATCTCATTATGGTATGCAATTATTCCAAAATACGGAAAAATCCGATATCCAAAATACC
Organism: Pseudophryne corroboree; assembly: GCF_028390025.1. NCBI lineage: Eukaryota > Metazoa > Chordata > Amphibia > Anura > Myobatrachidae > Pseudophryne > Pseudophryne corroboree. The sequence continues at coordinate 574,144,468 of NC_086449.1, forward strand.
TCTTGTCCAAAGCATTTTTTATAAGGGATACTCAACCTGTAATACAATACAATACACACACACACACACAAACAAACAAACACACACACGTTTGTATCTAATCATGGCAACTATGTTAATCCAGTAGCATCAAGAGTCTAAACTATTTTGTGTAATGACTTCCATTAGTAAGAAGCAGGACTGTGCGATGCACATTGTCATGTACACAGGTGTGATTTTGGAATCCACTGGGGCATATGTGATTTGGGGGCATACTGGGGCACATTACAGTATTTGATTTGGGGGGAAATTGAGCACATTATATGATTTGGAGGCACACTGGGGAATATTATGTGATGTGAGGGTCCACTGGGGCACATAATGTGATATGGGGCATATTATAGCATATCACCTAAATTGGGGGCACACTGAGGTATAATATGTGATTTGGTGACACATTGCTGTGTTTGATGTGATTTGGGGTGCAATGTGGAGTATAATGCTAATTGGGGTAGTGTGCATAGTATATTAATTGAGAGCACTCTTTTGTGTAGTAGTGGTGGTGAGGGCCCAAAGCATATGGTTAAATCTGGGCCCACCACTAGCTAGTTCCGCCTCTGAGAAGTAGTCAAACTCCACAAAATCTTGGCCCCTTGGGTAATGCCATCTTCAGATAGGGGAGGGTGTGCAACAAATAATAAATGGCTGAGTGCGTTACATGGTCAGAGGATTTATTATATGGTTGGATGTAGACTTCATCTGGGGGACACTTCGGTCCCTCCCTTATTGGATGAGTATATGAGAAGGATGCTAGTAGCTGTTTATTCGGGTGGTCTTCTGTTTGCCGGCGGTCGGGCTCCCGGCGCTCAGTATACCGGCGCCGGGAGCCCGACAGCCGGAATACCGACAATTATTTTCCCTCGTGGGGGTCCACGACCCCCATAGAGGGAGAATAAAATAGTGTGGCGCGCGTAGCGCGCCACCGTGCCCGTAGCGTGGCGAGCGCAGCGAGCCCGCAAGGGGCTCATTTGCGCTCGCCAAGCTGTCGGTAAGCCGGCGGTCGGGCTCCCGGCGCCGGGATGCTGGTCGCCGGGAGCCCGACCGCCGGCCAGCCGTAGTGAACCCGTTTATTCAACCTATCCTTATTGCTATTTAAGTTTAAACTGAGGAAGGGGCTGGAGGGAAGGAGCTTATATACCACTAGTAAAAAGTTATCTCACTAACTGTTGATGCTTCTATCCCTCATGTTAAGAAGTGTCCCCCTGATATAGGAAGGAGATAATCATACTTCCATCCTCCTGATCCCTGGACAACATTGCTGTGTGACCCCATCAGTGGCGGATTTAGGGGGGGGGCACCAAGGCACGTGCCCCCCCTGTCATTTTTAGTTGATTTTTGTATTTTTATTTTTATTTTATTTTGTGCGCACGCCGCAGCCCTCGCGGTGGCTTGGGGGCGAGGGGCTGCGGGGGCGCCACTGATTTAGTGCAGACTGACATGCGGACGAGCGTCCGCATGTCAGTCTGCGGTCTCGTTTCCTCCCCTGCTGTTAGGAGGGACACGGAGGCACAGTGCACGCCTCCCTGTGTCCCTCCTGGGTCTCCGGCGGCCGCGGGTCTCATAAAGGAAGTGCAGTTCGTGAGCACTTCCTTTATTAGAGTGACCCGCGGCCGCCGGAGACACAGGAGGGACACAGGGAGGCGTGCACTGTGCCCTCCGTGTCCCTCCTAACAGCAGGGGAGCGGCGGCGGCGGCGGAGGAAGCGGGGGGGGGGGGGGGAGACGCACTGAGGGGGCATATCTGGCACTGGGGGGGAATATCTGGCACTGGGGGCATATTTGGCAGGGAGGGGGGGAGAATATCTGGCACTGGGGACATATATGGCACTGGGGGGAATATCTGGCACTGGGGGCATATATGGCACTGGGGGGGGGATATCTGGCACTGGGGGCATATGTGGCACTGGGGGTGGAATATCTGGCACTGGGGGCATATGTGGCACTGGGGGGGAATATCTGGCACTGGGGCATATGTGGCACTGGGGGCATATATAGCACTGGGGGGGGGATATCTGGCACTGGGGGCATATGTGGCACTGTCGGGGAATATCTGGCACTGGGGGCATATGTGGCACTGGGGGGGTATATGTGTACCTGGCACATGGGGGGGGGCTATATTTGGCACTGGGGGCATGTGAGTACCTGGCACCGTGGGGGAATATCTGGCACTGGGGACATATGTGGCACTGGGAGCACAGCCCTAGCAACAAGGACTACCTCCTAGCAACGAGCATGACACCCAGTGCATGAAACCCCTGGCAACGAGCATGACACCCAGTGCATGAAACCCCTGGCAACGAGCATGACACCCAGTGCATAAAACCCCTGGCAACGAGCATGACACCCTGAGCATGAAAACCCCTGGCACCGTGCATGGAACCAAGAGCATGAAACCCCTGGCAACGAGCATGACACCCAGTGCATGAAACCCCTGACAACGAGCAGGTATTTGAAAAGTAATTAGAAGCCTTACTGTAGGACTTAATGTGTAATGGGCATTACGGTGTGTGGCATAATGTATCACGGACATTGCGGTGTGTGTCATAATGTGTCACAGGCATTACGGTGTATGGTATACTATATCGCTGGCATTGTGATATGTGGTATAATGTCTCAGGGTCATTGCAGTGTGTGGCATAATGTATCACGGACATTGCGGTGTGTGTCATAATGTGTCAAGCATTACGGTGTGTGGTATACTATATCACGGGCATTGTGGTATGTGGTATAATGTCTCAGGGTCATTGCAGTGTGGCATAATATATAACGGGCATTGCGGTGTGTGGCATAGGGTATAACGGGCATTGCGGTATGTGTCACAGGCATTACGATGTATGGTATACTATATCACGGGCATTGTGGTATAATGTCTCAAGGTCATTGCAGCGTGTGGCATAATGTGTCACAGGCATTGTATGTGCTATAATGTAACGGGCATTGCAGTGTGTGGTATAATGTATCACGGACATTGCAGTGTGTGTCATAATGTGTCACAGACATTGTATGTGCTATAATGTATCAGGGGCAGTGCAGTGTGTAGCATAATGTATAACGGGCATTGCAATTCCTGTCATAATGTGTCACAGGCATTATAGTGTGTGGCATAATGTGTCGGGGGCATTACGGTGTGTGGCATAATGTGTCATGGGGCATTACGGTGTGTGCATACTGTGTTATGTGCATTATTGTGTGTGGCATAATGTATACTGGGCATTACAATAAGGAGGAAAAATGACAAATAATGTAAGGGGCATGAATCAGGATTATTTTTCTTTCCTGTGGTGGCCAACGTCTGGGCGTGCAGGTTGCAAAACTGGGGTATAAGGTAGTCTTTTCCTGCAATACCACGCCCATTCCAATGAAGCCACGCCCATTCCAACGAAGCCACGCCCCTTATGGTGCCCCCCCCCCCCCCCCCTGTAATTTTTTTCTGGATCCGCCCCTGGACCCCATCATACAGCCCGCCAAAAATCTTTGCAATCTGGTGGACCATTATGCAATATATAACACCTATCCTTGTGTATCAATGCCCATTTCCCTATAGATTATACGCTTGTGAGCAGGGCGTTCCTACCTCTGTGTCTGCCTGTTATTACCCAGTTTTGTTCTATCACTGTTGTTTCCAATTGTAAAGTGCAATGGAATTTGCTGCGCTATATAAGAAACTGTTAATAAATAAATATGTCTGATTAAAGGTTAAAAACATTAACAATTAAAATGGCAATTCTGTTTCCTGTATTATATAATGGAATGTTATGTTGTAAGTTTGTGTATGGGTTTCTCTCACAGACACAGTGATCATCGCTGTACCTTATACAATTACAATAACCATAATGACCAGAGCCGGCCCTAGCTATAGGCAGACTAGGCAATTGCCTAGGGCATCTGCCTTTCCCTAGTTGTTGATTTAGCTATAATTTGCTAGTGAGGGGGGGGGCACCCGCTGTTCGGCGTCTCTGCTCTTCCATTATTAGAGCAGAGCTGCCTGCGGTAGCGCCGGAGGATGAAGCGGGTGTGCGGCGTTTGGCGCCGGCGCAGCGGCGCTACTCAGGGGCAATGTGGGTATTCCAGCAGCGTCTGCTGCCGGGCTGCCCCTTACAAAGATGGCCGCCGCTCCGGGAGGAGGGCTGCTGCGCATGTCCGGCCGCAGCAGCTCCTCCTCCCATGGTCCTTAGCGGAGTCAGTAAGACTCCGGGCACTGCGCCATCAATGTAGTTGGGAGGCCGAAGGGAGAGTGGGACTCAAGGTCAGCCGGGAGCGGCTAATTCCACCCTGACACCACCACCGCAAAGCAGCAAATGTACAGCTGCTGACAGTAAGGTAGTGTTAATTCAGTGTCCACTCTGTCATTTTGCCAATATATATATATATATATATATATATATATCCACACCATCGATGGCCGGCACTCGGGAAGCCTCCCTGGGCTTACTGGCTCAGGTGCCATCCTTTGAGATTTCCATCTCTATGTATAGACCCATCAGAATAAGGAGGCACTCAGAGACTTTCCATCACAGCAAAAACTTTTTAGTGAAAGTACTGCAGTTTAAGACATGATCAACGTTTCGGGGCCCGGAGCCCCTTCTTCAGGATACCACATAGTGACAAAAACCAACATTTATAAGGTGCACTCACCCCTCCGCGAAGTCCCCCTCAGGTTGCCGCCGCCCCCGTGTCCCGGGCCCGGCGTCCGTCTCCACGAGCGGGATACTTCCGCCGGAAGTGACGTCCCGGGTCCCGCCCACGTTGCCGCGGCAACCCTATAAACAAAACAGAAGAACAAAAACTGGATAAGAGGAAGCCGGTCTGTGCGGCAACATGCTGAGCCTGCTATAAAGTGCGTTGTGTTAAATATGCATAAAATGGTATCATATTAAAGTGCTGGTGCCTAGCTCATAAATACCAGAGCTCCTTAAAAAAACTCCTTAACACACACCTCGCTCCGGGAGGCGTCAGTGACAGTCTTATAGTGTCACAACAGGGAGACCTTGCCAGGTCATCCGTGTGAATAAAAGCAAAAATATTAATGTAAAATATGGCCTATAAGTGAAAAATGTGCCACCACAAACGTTGAAAAAATTCTGAATAATACAGTGTCAATGAAAAACTATATAAAAAAATATGTGAAGAAAAACTATAGGCAAATTATAGCAAAAAAGGGGGGGCTAACGTCATCTTCCTCATAGCAACCATATCGCCTCTCACAGATCGCTCCCTCTCCCCATATATACCCAGCAACATAGTGACATACATTAAAAAATACAGTCCATAAATACAAATCAACATCTGACATGTATACATTAAAACTTAAAAACAAGGAGAGTACATATAAACTCCACATAGTTGTTAGTAGCAATTAAGAAAAAACGAGGGCAAGAGAGACAGAGCATCTTAACAGGCCTCCAAGGGCTCTCTAACATAAATGATGGCCTAACAGAAAAATGTCACTCCCATGTAGCGAAGAGGTATGTATATATATATTTTCCCCTATGAGGAGCCCCAGGTACCTAGCTGTATCTATCCACCGTAATGGTACGTAGACCTATTGTGTGGGAACCGAACCTTCTTATAAGCAATTGCTAAGCCCCAGAGATTCATTAAGTCCCCTGGGCCTGATGGTGTCGAGTCTAAAAATCCATCGGGATTCCAACTGGAGTAATTTCAATGCCCTGTTGCCACCCCTAATGGACTCCGGTATCTGATCAATAATACGGTATTTCAAAGTTGCCATCCCATGCTTAAGGTTGGCAAAATGCCGTGCCACCGGTTGTTCACTCTGACCTGAGGTCAATGCCGCCCTGATGGCCTGTCTATGCTGGGCCATCCTGATTTTAAAGGGACATTCCGTCTTGCCCACGTAATACAGGCCACAAGGGCACATGATGACATAAATTACAAACTTTGAATTGCACGACAGGGGCCAGTTGATGGTATACTTCTTAGCCGAGTGAGGATGTAAAATGCTGGACCCTACAGACATATAGCTGCACGTCGTGCAGCCAATGCACCTGTAGCATCCATTGGGTCTACTCAAGAAATGTTGGGGAACTGGTTTTTTAAACTTGCTGAGATCAGTTTTAACCAGCATATCTTTAATATTCCTTCCCCTTTTATAACTTGGCATAATTTGTGTGTTTTTTAATGTCTTGAGTTCCGGGTCTGTGGTGATGATAGGCCACAGTGCCTTCGCCCGTTTGTTAGTATACCGGCTATTGGTGTCATAGGTATTGACCCACGGTAATTTATTTTGTTTCTTGTTAACCTTAGTTTGGGTCAGTAGATCCACTCTATTTTGTGCACATGCTTTACTCCTGGCCTGTCTTAATAGGGACATAGGGTACCCCCTCTCCACAAACTTCTTTTCCATTTTATCTAGTTGTATCTCCAGGTCTGTTGCAGTATTTGTAATCCTGCAGACCCGCAGAAATTGGGAGTACGGCAAACCCTGTATAGTTGGGGTGGGATGAAAGCTATTGTACCTCAATAACATATTCCTATCCGTGGGTTTGGAGAATAAATCCGTAATGATCCTCCCCCCGCTGATACGGATAGAGATATCCAAAAAATCCACATGGGAGTGGCTACATTTCATGGTAAGTTTGATGGTACTCACTGAGCTATTGTGCTTCGCTACAATGTCGCATAGAGACTGTTCATCCCCTGTCCAGAAGATGAGCAAGTCGTCTATGTAACGGTAGTACAAAAAAATATGCTTGGAAACCTCTGCGTTTTCGTAAAAAAGCCCCTTTTCTGTCTCCCACATAAAAGTGTTAGCAAAGGCCGGAGCCACTGCCGACCCCATCGCACAACCAGTCGTCTGTCTGAAGAACTTGTCCTCAAACAGAAAATAGTTGTGCGTAAGGGTAAACTCCAGCAGTTCAATGAACAGATCCACGTCGGGGCCCTTATACGCCACATTCCCTGTGATAAGCCTCCTCACAGCCTGTAGGCCCCCTATGTGCGGGATACATGTGTAGAGGCTAGTGACGTCTATGGTAGCCATTAGCAAATTCGGAGGTACCTGTTCAATGTGTAACAATTTCACCAACAGCGTGTTAGAATCTTTAAGATGTGTGAAGGTTTGTTGGATACACGGTTGTAAATAAGCATCAAGAAAAATAGCCAATGGTTCACACAGCGAACCCCTGGCTGACACAATCGGTCTTCCAGGGGGTCTCTGTGCATGCTTGTGTATCTTAGGAAGTGTATAAAAGACCGGTACAACCGGACACGGATTCAATAATTTCTGCACCAAACCTTTGGATATCATACCTTGCTCACAGGCTCTATTCAAAATGCCAGTTAATTCCTTCACATAAATCCCTGACGGGTCTCTATCCAGAGGACAATATGTATTCAAATCACCCAGCAGTCGTTGGCATTCGGCCACATAATCTTTAGTATCAAGGATAACTATGGAGCCCCCTTTATCCGCCCCTCTTATGATGATATCCTGCCTCTTGCTCAGCGCCTTTAAGGCCACACTTTCATCTTTAGACAGATTGCTGTACACAGGGGGACCAGGGCCCATACCTGCTGCCTCCAGCAATCTGCTAAAGGTCTTCACTGAGGGGTTATTGGATATGGGATCAAATTTAGAAGGAGGACCCAATTTCAACACTCTAGCAGGTACATCACTAAGTTCCGGCAAAGCAGCGTCTTTCGAGAAATGTTCTTTTAATTTCAAAGTGCGGTGCAGTCTGAAAGAGTCTAGTTTCCATTGAAACCTATTGGGTTTATTGGTCGGGACAAACGTCAAACCTTTTTCCAGTACGCTTACCTCGGCAGGGGATAACACGCTTGTGGAGAGGTTGAAAATCAGGTCTTCTTTGCCCTCGGGGGGCGACCTCTTCGCCTGCCTTCTTGTTTGCCCACCTCGTCTGGTAGGTCTACCTCTCGGGCAGTTGGAATAGCCCGAGTCTTTACCCCTAAAGGGGTCATGTGAGCCGGTCCTCGTCTTCCCGGCCTCGTCTGGTCGTCCGAGTCGCTGGCTGATGTAGTTCCACTGCGTGTCATCGGTGTTCTGCGTCGGTATCTGGGTACCCTGTTCATGGACCCGCTGTTGTTCGTATTGCCCAGCCACGGGTACACCCGGTGTTGAACATAATCCTGCTGCACCTTTAATAATTTTTCTCGTTTGAATTTAAGCAAGTCAGTGCGGTATTTCTCCACTTGCTCGGTCAAGGTAGACATTTTCACTGTTTCTACTGCCAAAAGGTCATGGTGTTCTGATTCATAGGCATTGATCTTTTCCAACGTAGCCTTATGTTCACGTGTGGTCTCCTCAATGACCAGCAAGAGGAGGTCCATCGAGCATTTATTTAGCACCGCTATCCAACGTTTACAAAAGTTGATATTGAATCTCCCAATGGTAGGGGCATTATGGATGCGGAACCCCCTGGGGATCTGTTTAGCCCGGTGGTAGTCCGACAGCGTACGACTATGGTACAGGAAATCCACGGCCCTCTTTTTCAATTTAAATAATTCTTTAAAGGCATCCTCGTTGGTCGTGACCCCCGTGTCTTCAAAGGCAGATTCCTTATGCAAAATGCCCTCAGCCTCCAAATCAGAGAAACTGAGGGTATCCAGAGTATCACACTGTAACAAAAAAGAAGTCGTCTCATCGCCCCTTCCTTGTGAAGTGGCCATTTAAGGTTGCTACAAGCCTGTTCCCACAGGTCCAACCACATATGTCAAAGTGCTGTGCATACACCGTGCAAAATAGTGTAAGACGGTGAACACAGAGACAACAAGAGTTCCTGAGGAAGTTCAAAGTGCACAGTAAAAAATAATGTCCGGTGCCTTGCCTCTGCTTACCCCTTTGCAGACAGGAGCCCAGCAGCAAATATCCACACCATCGATGGCCGGCACTCGGGAAGCCTCCCTGGGCTTACTGGCTCAGGTGCCATCCTTTGAGATTTCCATCTCTATGTATAGACCCATCAGAATAAGGAGGCACTCAGAGACTTTCCATCACAGCAAAAACTTTTTAGTGAAAGTACTGCAGTTTAAGACATGATCAACGTTTCGGGGCCCGGAGCCCCTTCTTCAGGATACCACATAGTGACAAAAACCAACATTTATAAGGTGCACTCACCCCTCCGCGAAGTCCCCCTCAGGTTGCCGCCGCCCCCGTGTCCCGGGCCCGGCGTCCGTCTCCACGAGCGGGATACTTCCGCCGGAAGTGACGTCCCGGGTCCCGCCCACGTTGCCGCGGCAACCCTATAAACAAAACAGAAGAACAAAAACTGGATAAGAGGAAGCCGGTCTGTGCGGCAACATGCTGAGCCTGCTATAAAGTGCGTTGTGTTAAATATGCATAAAATGGTATCATATTAAAGTGCTGGTGCCTAGCTCATAAATACCAGAGCTCCTTAAAAAAACTCCTTAACACACACCTCGCTCCGGGAGGCGTCAGTGACAGTCTTATAGTGTCACAACAGGGAGACCTTGCCAGGTCATCCGTGTGAATAAAAGCAAAAATATTAATGTAAAATATGGCCTATAAGTGAAAAATGTGCCACCACAAACGTTGAAAAAATTCTGAATAATACAGTGTCAATGAAAAACTATATAAAAAAATATGTGAAGAAAAACTATAGGCAAATTATAGCAAAAAAGGGGGGGCTAACGTCATCTTCCTCATAGCAACCATATCGCCTCTCACAGATCGCTCCCTCTCCCCATATATACCCAGCAACATAGTGACATACATTAAAAAATACAGTCCATAAATACAAATCAACATCTGACATGTATACATTAAAACTTAAAAACAAGGAGAGTACATATAAACTCCACATAGTTGTTAGTAGCAATTAAGAAAAAACGAGGGCAAGAGAGACAGAGCATCTTAACAGGCCTCCAAGGGCTCTCTAACATAAATGATGGCCTAACAGAAAAATGTCACTCCCATGTAGCGAAGAGGTATGTATATATATATTTTCCCCTATGAGGAGCCCCAGGTACCTAGCTGTATCTATCCACCGTAATGGTACGTAGACCTATTGTGTGGGAACCGAACCTTCTTATAAGCAATTGCTAAGCCCCAGAGATTCATTAAGTCCCCTGGGCCTGATGGTGTCGAGTCTAAAAATCCATCGGGATTCCAACTGGAGTAATTTCAATGCCCTGTTGCCACCCCTAATGGACTCCGGTATCTGATCAATAATACGGTATTTCAAAGTTGCCATCCCATGCTTAAGGTTGGCAAAATGTTAGCCCCCCCTTTTTTGCTATAATTTGCCTATAGTTTTTCTTCACATATTTTTTTATATAGTTTTTCATTGACACTGTATTATTCAGAATTTTTTCAACGTTTGTGGTGGCACATTTTTCACTTATAGGCCATATTTTACATTAATATTTTTGCTTTTATTCACACGGATGACCTGGCAAGGTCTCCCTGTTGTGACACTATAAGACTGTCACTGACGCCTCCCGGAGCGAGGTGTGTGTTAAGGAGTTTTTTAAGGAGCTCTGGTATTTATGAGCTAGGCACCAGCACTTTAATATGATACCATTTTATGCATATTTAACACAACGCACTTTATAGCAGGCTCAGCATGTTGCCGCACAGACCGGCTTCCTCTTATCCAGTTTTTGTTCTTCTGTTTTGTTTATAGGGTTGCCGCGGCAACGTGGGCGGGACCCGGGACGTCACTTCCGGCGGAAGTATCCCGCTCGTGGAGACGGACGCCGGGCCCGGGACACGGGGGCGGCGGCAACCTGAGGGGGACTTCGCGGAGGGGTGAGTGCACCTTATAAATGTTGGTTTTTGTCACTATGTGGTATCCTGAAGAAGGGCTCCGGGCCCCGAAACGTTGATCATGTCTTAAACTGCAGTACTTTCACTAAAAAGTTTTTGCTGTGATGGAAAGTCTCTGAGTGCCTCCTTATTCTGATGGGTCTATACATAGAGATGGAAATCTCAAAGGATGGCACCTGAGCCAGTAAGCCCAGGGAGGCTTCCCGAGTGCCGGCCATCGATGGTGTGGATATTTGCTGCTGGGCTCCTGTCTGCAAAGGGGTAAGCAGAGGCAAGGCACCGGACATTATTTTTTACTGTGCACTTTGAACTTCCTCAGGAACTCTTGTTGTCTCTGTGTTCACCGTCTTACACTATTTTGCACGGTGTATGCACAGCACTTTGACATATGTGGTTGGACCTGTGGGAACAGGCTTGTAGCAACCTTAAATGGCCACTTCACAAGGAAGGGGCGATGAGACGACTTCTTTTTTGTTACAGTGTGATACTCTGGATACCCTCAGTTTCTCTGATTTGGAGGCTGAGGGCATTTTGCATAAGGAATCTGCCTTTGAAGACACGGGGGTCACGACCAACGAGGATGCCTTTAAAGAATTATTTAAATTGAAAAAGAGGGCCGTGGATTTCCTGTACCATAGTCGTACGCTGTCGGACTACCACCGGGCTAAACAGATCCCCAGGGGGTTCCGCATCCATAATGCCCCTACCATTGGGAGATTCAATATCAACTTTTGTAAACGTTGGATAGCGGTGCTAAATAAATGCTCGATGGACCTCCTCTTGCTGGTCATTGAGGAGACCACACGTGAACATAAGGCTACGTTGGAAAAGATCAATGCCTATGAATCAGAACACCATGACCTTTTGGCAGTAGAAACAGTGAAAATGTCTACCTTGACCGAGCAAGTGGAGAAATACCGCACTGACTTGCTTAAATTCAAACGAGAAAAATTATTAAAGGTGCAGCAGGATTATGTTCAACACCGGGTGTACCCGTGGCTGGGCAATACGAACAACAGCGGGTCCATGAACAGGGTACCCAGATACCGACGCAGAACACCGATGACACGCAGTGGAACTACATCAGCCAGCGACTCGGACGACCAGACGAGGCCGGGAAGACGAGGACCGGCTCACATGACCCCTTTAGGGGTAAAGACTCGGGCTATTCCAACTGCCCGAGAGGTAGACCTACCAGACGAGGTGGGCAAACAAGAAGGCAGGCGAAGAGGTCGCCCCCCGAGGGCAAAGAAGACCTGATTTTCAACCTCTCCACAAGCGTGTTATCCCCTGCCGAGGTAAGCGTACTGGAAAAAGGTTTGACGTTTGTCCCGACCAATAAACCCAATAGGTTTCAATGGAAACTAGACTCTTTCAGACTGCACCGCACTTTGAAATTAAAAGAACATTTCTCGAAAGACGCTGCTTTGCCGGAACTTAGTGATGTACCTGCTAGAGTGTTGAAATTGGGTCCTCCTTCTAAATTTGATCCCATATCCAATAACCCCTCAGTGAAGACCTTTAGCAGATTGCTGGAGGCAGCAGGTATGGGCCCTGGTCCCCCTGTGTACAGCAATCTGTCTAAAGATGAAAGTGTGGCCTTAAAGGCGCTGAGCAAGAGGCAGGATATCATCATAAGAGGGGCGGATAAAGGGGGCTCCATAGTTATCCTTGATACTAAAGATTATGTGGCCGAATGCCAACGACTGCTGGGTGATTTGAATACATATTGTCCTCTGGATAGAGACCCGTCAGGGATTTATGTGAAGGAATTAACTGGCATTTTGAATAGAGCCTGTGAGCAAGGTATGATATCCAAAGGTTTGGTGCAGAAATTATTGAATCCGTGTCCGGTTGTACCGGTCTTTTATACACTTCCTAAGATACACAAGCATGCACAGAGACCCCCTGGAAGACCGATTGTGTCAGCCAGGGGTTCGCTGTGTGAACCATTGGCTATTTTTCTTGATGCTTATTTACAACCGTGTATCCAACAAACCTTCACACATCTTAAAGATTCTAACACGCTGTTGGTGAAATTGTTACACATTGAACAGGTACCTCCGAATTTGCTAATGGCTACCATAGACGTCACTAGCCTCTACACATGTATCCCGCACATAGGGGGCCTACAGGCTGTGAGGAGGCTTATCACAGGGAATGTGGCGTATAAGGGCCCCGACGTGGATCTGTTCATTGAACTGCTGGAGTTTACCCTTACGCACAACTATTTTCTGTTTGAGGACAAGTTCTTCAGACAGACGACTGGTTGTGCGATGGGGGTCGGCAGTGGCTCCGGCCTTTGCTAACACTTTTATGTGGGAGACAGAAAAGGGGCTTTTTTACGAAAACGCAGAGGTTTCCAAGCATATTTTTTTGTACTACCGTTACATAACGACTTGCTCATCTTCTGGACAGGGGATGAACAGTCTCTATGCGACATTGTAGCGAAGCACAATAGCTCAGTGAGTACCATCAAACTTACCATGAAATGTAGCCACTCCCATGTGGATTTTTTGGATATCTCTATCCGTATCAGCGGGGGGAGGATCATTACGGATTTATTCTCCAAACCCACGGATAGGAATATGTTATTGAGGTACAATAGCTTTCATCCCACCCCAACTATACAGGGTTTGCCGTACTCCCAATTTCTGCGGGTCTGCAGGATTACAAATACTGCAACAGACCTGGAGATACAACTAGATAAAATGGAAAAGAAGTTTGTGGAGAGGGGGTACCCTATGTCCCTATTAAGACAGGCCAGGAGTAAAGCATGTGCACAAAATAGAGTGGATCTACTGACCCAAACTAAGGTTAACAAGAAACAAAATAAATTACCGTGGGTCAATACCTATGACACCAATAGCCGGTATACTAACAAACGGGCGAAGGCACTGTGGCCTATCATCACCACAGACCCGGAACTCAAGACATTAAAAAACACACAAATTATGCCAAGTTATAAAAGGGGAAGGAATATTAAAGATATGCTGGTTAAAACTGATCTCAGCAAGTTTAAAAAACCAGTTCCCCAACATTTCTTGAGTAGACCCAATGGATGCTACAGGTGCATTGGCTGCACGACGTGCAGCTATATGTCTGTAGGGTCCAGCATTTTACATCCTCACTCGGCTAAGAAGTATACCATCAACTGGCCCCTGTCGTGCAATTCAAAGTTTGTAATTTATGTCATCATGTGCCCTTGTGGCCTGTATTACGTGGGCAAGACGGAATGTCCCTTTAAAATCAGGATGGCCCAGCATAGACAGGCCATCAGGGCGGCATTGACCTCAGGTCAGAGTGAACAACCGGTGGCACGGCATTTTGCCAACCTTAAGCATGGGATGGCAACTTTGAAATACCGTATTATTGATCAGATACCGGAGTCCATTAGGGGTGGCAACAGGGCATTGAAATTACTCCAGTTGGAATCCCGATGGATTTTTAGACTCGACACCATCAGGCCCAGGGGACTTAATGAATCTCTGGGGCTTAGCAATTGCTTATAAGAAGGTTCGGTTCCCACACAATAGGTCTACGTACCATTACGGTGGATAGATACAGCTAGGTACCTGGGGCTCCTCATAGGGGAAAATATATATATACATACCTCTTCGCTACATGGGAGTGACATTTTTCTGTTAGGCCATCATTTATGTTAGAGAGCCCTTGGAGGCCTGTTAAGATGCTCTGTCTCTCTTGCCCTCGTTTTTTCTTAATTGCTACTAACAACTATGTGGAGTTTATATGTACTCTCCTTGTTTTTAAGTTTTAATGTATACATGTCAGATGTTGATTTGTATTTATGGACTGTATTTTTTAATGTATGTCACTATGTTGCTGGGTATATATGGGGAGAGGGAGCGATCTGTGAGAGGCGATATGGTTGCTATGAGGAAGATGACGTTAGCCCCCCCTTTTTTGCTATAATTTGCCTATAGTTTTTCTTCACATATTTTTTTATATAGTTTTTCATTGACACTGTATTATTCAGAATTTTTTCAACGTTTGTGGTGGCACATTTTTCACTTATAGGCCATATTTTACATTAATATTTTTGCTTTTATTCACACGGATGACCTGGCAAGGTCTCCCTGTTGTGACACTATAAGACTGTCACTGACGCCTCCCGGAGCGAGGTGTGTGTTAAGGAGTTTTTTTAAGGAGCTCTGGTATTTATGAGCTAGGCACCAGCACTTTAATATGATACCATTTTATGCATATTTAACACAACGCACTTTATAGCAGGCTCAGCATGTTGCCGCACAGACCGGCTTCCTCTTATCCAGTTTTTGTTCTTCTGTTTTGTTTATAGGGTTGCCGCGGCAACGTGGGCGGGACCCGGGACGTCACTTCCGGCGGAAGTATCCCGCTCGTGGAGACGGACGCCGGGCCCGGGACACGGGGGCGGCGGCAACCTGAGGGGGACTTCGCGGAGGGGTGAGTGCACCTTATAAATGTTGGTTTTTGTCACTATGTGGTATCCTGAAGAAGGGGCTCCGGGCCCCGAAACGTTGATCATGTCTTAAACTGCAGTACTTTCACTAAAAAGTTTTTGCTGTGATGGAAAGTCTCTGAGTGCCTCCTTATTCTGATGGGTCTATATATATATATATATATATATATATTTAGATATATAAATATATATATATATATTTAGATATATATATGTATATATATACTGTAAATACATAGTATATATTATACAAATATATATATTTTTTTTTTTTTTTCTCAATTTGCTGGCACTCCTATTGTAACCTTTGCTGAGGTGCCATCCTAAGGCCTGTAAATAGGGTGGGTTTCAGTATGCCGGCGGTCGGGCTCCCGGCGACCAGCATACCGGCGCCGGGAGCCCGACAGCCGGCATACCAACACTTATTCTCCCTCGTGGGGGTCCATGACCCCCCTGGAGGGAGAATAAAATAGAGCGCCACCGTGCCAGTAGCGTGGCGAGCGCATCGAGCCCGCAAGGGGCTCATTTGCGCTCGCCACACTGTCGGTAAGCTGGCGGCCGGCCTCCCGGCGCCGGTATGCTGGTCGCCGGGAGGCCGGCCGCCGGCAGATCGTAGTGAACCCTGTAAACCTATGTATATCGGCGGCAATGAGGCGGAACTCATCAGAATTCTGTAAACATTAAATTTGCGTCCTTTAATCCTACGTTTCAGGCTTGCGCCCGTTGTCAGGGACGAGTATCGTAGCAAGTCTGGTGAGTGTCGCCTCATTGCCGCCGATATATATTTATTAGATATCTATATTATAAATACATATGTATATATAAAATATATACATATATATATAATATACATGGCGAAGCACACTCCAGTGGTACTGTTATAATAGTCAACGTTTCAGATGTCTTCTATTCATACATATTTTGTCAGAACCTGACGAAAGATGTATGAATAAAAGATATATAAAATGTTGACTGTGTATATATATATATATACCCCAATAGTGCATGGACCGGCACTCCAATCAGCTGGTCGTTATCTGCTCCGGTGCCTCCAGGGTACTGTGTGGTATAGGCTAGTCGAAATCGCTGCAGCACTCAGAGTCTTTCCACATAAAAATGTGTATTAAACATATCACGCCATACCACGCGGTATGTTTAATACACGTTTTTATATGGAAATACTCAGAGTGCTGCAGTGATTTCTACTAGCATATATATGTGTGTGCGTGTGTGTGCGTGTGTGTGCGTGTGTGTGCGTGTGTGTGCGTGTGTGTGCGTGTGTGTGTGTGTGTGTGTGTGTGTGTGTGTGTGTGTGTGGAGAATATATATAATATACTTCCAAGGGTCCGGTTCTCCCTGTAATACATCAATACTGCAGCGGGTGCCCGTTGAAAACAAGATAATATCATACAAAAGGTACAGCACTCCTGGTGACTCAATAATATAACACGCTGGCATAGTGGTATGGCAACGATTCAGTGCCCTTTAGTGTACAGAATTATAATATATATATATATATATATATTTATTTATTTATTTATTTTGAGTCACCAGAAGTGCTGTACCTTTGGATGAGAGAGATATAATATATATATATATATATATATATATATATATATATATACACACATATATATACACATACACACAAAGAATTGGAGAGAGGCGACACTCAGGAGACTGCAACAGGTTTAAACTAGAGATGAGCGCCTGAAATTTTTCGGGTTTTGTGTTTTGGTTTTGGGTTCGGTTCCGCGGCCGTGTTTTGGGTTCGAACGCGTTTTGGCAAAACCTCACCGAATTTTTTTTGTCGGATTCGGGTGTGTTTTGGATTCGGGTGTTTTTTTCAAAAAACACTAAAAAACAGCTTAAATCATAGAATTTGGGGGTCATTTTGATCCCAAAGTATTATTAACCTCAAAAACCATAATTTACACTCATTTTCAGTCTATTCTGAATACCTCACACCTCACAATATTATTTTTAGTCCTAAAATTTGCAGCGAGGTCGCTGTGTGAGTAAGATAAGCGACCCTAGTGGCCGACACAAACACCGGGCCCATCTAGGAGTGGCACTGCAGTGTCACGCAGGATGTCCCTTCCAAAAAACCCTCCCCAAACAGCACATGACGCAAAGAAAAAAAGAGGCGCAATGAGGTAGCTGTGTGAGTAAGATTAGCGACCCTAGTGGCCGACACAAACACCGGGCCCATCTAGGAGTGGCACTGCAGTGTCACGCAGGATGGCCCTTCCAAAAAACCCTCCCCAAACAGCACATGACGCAAAGAAAAAAAGAGGCGCAATGAGGTAGCTGTGTGAGTAAGATTAGCGACCCTAGTGGCCGACACAAACACCGGGCCCATCTAGGAGTGGCACTGCAGTGTCACGCAGGATGTCCCTTCCAAAAAACCCTCCCCAAACAGCACATGACGCAAAGAAAAAAAGAGGCGCAATGAGGTAGCTGTGTGAGTAAGATTAGCGACCCTAGTGGCCGACACAAACACCGGGCCCATCTAGGAGTGGCACTGCAGTGTCACGCAGGATGTCCCTTCCAAAAAACCCTCCCCAAACAGCACATGACGCAAAGAAAAAAAGAGGCGCAATGAGGTAGCTGACTGTGTGAGTAAGATTAGCGACCCTAGTGGCCGACACAAACACCGGGCCCATTTAGGAGTGGCACTGCAGTGTCACGCAGGATGTCCCTTCCAAAAAACCCTCCCCAATCAGCACATGATGCAAAGAAAAAGAAAAGAAAAAAGAGGTGCAAGATGGAATTGTCCTTGGGCCCTCCCACCCACCCTTATGTTGTATAAACAAAACAGGACATGCACACTTTAACCAACCCATCATTTCAGTGACAGGGTCTGCCACACGACTGTGACTGATATGACGGGTTGGTTTGGACCCCCCCCAAAAAAGAAGCAATTAATCTCTCCTTGCACAAACTGGCTCTACAGAGGCAAGATGTCCACCTCATCATCACCCTCCGATATATCACCGTGTACATCCCCCTCCTCACAGATTATCAATTCGTCCCCACTGGAATCCACCATCTCAGCTCCCTGTGTACTTTGTGGAGGCAATTGCTGCTGGTCAATGTCTCCGCGGAGGAATTGATTATAATTCATTTTAATGAACATCATCTTCTCCACATTTTCTGGATGTAACCTCGTACGCCGATTGCTGACAAGGTGAGCGGCGGCACTAAACACTCTTTCGGAGTACACACTTGTGGGAGGGCAACTTAGGTAGAATAAAGCCAGTTTGTGCAAGGGCCTCCAAATTGCCTCTTTTTCCTGCCAGTATAAGTACGGACTGTGTGACGTGCCTACTTGGATGCGGTCACTCATATAATCCTCCACCATTCTATCAATGTTGAGAGAATCATATGCAGTGACAGTAGACGACATGTCCGTAATCGTTGTCAGGTCCTTCAGTCCGGACCAGATGTCAGCATCAGCAGTCGCTCCAGACTGCCCTGCATCACCGCCAGCGGGTGGGCTCGGAATTCTGAGCCTTTTCCTCGCACCCCCAGTTGCGGGAGAATGTGAAGGAGGAGATGTTGACAGGTCGCGTTCCGCTTGACTTGACAATTTTGTCACCAGCAGGTCTTTCAACCCCAGCAGACTTGTGTCTGCCGGAAAGAGAGATCCAAGGTAGGCTTTAAATCTAGGATCGAGCACGGTGGCCAAAATGTAGTGCTCTGATTTCAACAGATTGACCACCCGTGAATCCTTGTTAAGCGAATTAAGGGCTCCATCCACAAGTCCCACATGCCTAGCGGAATCGCTCCGTGTTAGCTCCTCCTTCAATGTCTCCAGCTTCTTCTGCAAAAGCCTGATGAGGGGAATGACCTGACTCAGGCTGGCAGTGTC
Organism: Pseudophryne corroboree; assembly: GCF_028390025.1. NCBI lineage: Eukaryota > Metazoa > Chordata > Amphibia > Anura > Myobatrachidae > Pseudophryne > Pseudophryne corroboree. Next base: position 574,163,607 of record NC_086449.1, read on the forward strand.
TGAACTGACTTCACGTGTGGCAAGTTCAAAGGGCATCAGAACCTTGCACAACGTTGAAATCATTCTCCACTGCGCTTGAGACAGGTGCATTCCACCTACTATATCGTGCTCAATTGTATAGGCTTGAATGGCCTTTTGCTGCTCCTCCAACCTCTGAAGCATATAGAGGGTTGAATTCCACCTCGTTACCACTTCTTGCTTCAGATGATGGCAGGGCAGGTTCAGTAGTTTTTGGTGGTGCTCCAGTCTTCTGTACGTGGTGCCTGTACGCCGAAAGTGTCCCGCAATTCTTCTGGCCACCGACAGCATCTCTTGCACGCCCCTGTCGTTTTTTTAAAAATTCTGCACCACCAAATTCAAGGTATGTGCAAAACATGGGACGTGCTGGAATTTGCCCATATTTAATGCACACACAATATTGCTGGCGTTGTCCGATGCCACAAATCCACAGGAGAGTCCAATTGGGGTAAGCCATTCCGCGATGATCTTCCTCAGTTGCCGTAAGAGGTTTTCAGCTGTGTGCGTATTCTGGAAAGCGGTGATACAAAGCGTAGCCTGCCTAGGAAAGAGTTGGCGTTTGCGAGATGCTGCTACTGGTGCCGCCGCTGCTGTTCTTGCGGCGGGAGTCCATACATCTACCCAGTGGGCTGTCACAGTCATATAGTCCTGACCCTGCCCTGCTCCACTTGTCCACATGTCCGTGGTTAAGTGGACATTGGGTACAACTGCATTTTTTAGGACACTGGTGAGTCTTTTTCTGACGTCCGTGTACATTCTCGGTATCGCCTGCCTAGAGAAGTGGAACCTAGATGGTATTTGGTAACGGGGGCACACTGCCTCAATAAATTGTCTAGTTCCCTGTGAACTAACGGCGGATACCGGACGCACGTCTAACACCAACATAGTTGTCAAGGCCTCAGTTATCCGCTTTGCAGCAGGATGACTGCTGTGATATTTCATCTTCCTCGCAAAGGACTGTTGAACAGTCAATTGCTTACTGGAAGTAGTACAAGTGGGCTTACGACTTCCCCTCTGGGATGACCATCGACTCCCAGCAGCAACAACAGCAGCGCCAGCAGCAGTAGGCGTTACACGCAAGGATGCATCGGAGGAATCCCTGGCAGGAGAGGAATCGTCAGAATTGCCAGTGACATGGCCTGCAGGACTATTGGCATTCCTGGGGAAGGAGGAAATTGACACTGAGGGAGTTGGTGGGGTGGTTTGCGTGAGCTTGGTTACAAGAGGAAGGGATTTACTGGTCAGTGGACTGCTTCCGCTGTCACCCAAAGTTTTTGAACTTGTCACTGACTTATTATGAATGCGCTGCAGGTGACGTATAAGGGAGGATGTTCCGAGGTGGTTAACGTCCTTACCCCTACTTATTACAGCTTGACAAAGGGAACACACGGCTTGACACCTGTTGTCCGCATTTCTGGTGAAATACCTCCACACCGAAGAGCTGATTTTTTTGGTATTTTCACCTGGCATGTCAACGGCCATATTCCTCCCACGGACAACAGGTGTCTCCCCGGGTGCCTGACTTAAACAAACCACCTCACCATCAGAATCCTCCTGGTCAATTTCCTCCCCAGCGCCAGCAACACCCATATCCTCCTCATCCTGGTGTACTTCAACACTGACATCTTCAATCTGACTATCAGGAACTGGACTGCGGGTGCTCCTTCCAGCACTTGCAGGGGGCGTGCAAATGGTGGAAGGCGCATGCTCTTGACGTCCAGTGTTGGGAAGGTCAGGCATCGCAACCGACACAATTGGACTCTCCTTGTGGATTTGGGATTTCGAAGAATGCACAGTTCTTTGCTGTGCTGCTTTTGCCAGCTTGAGTCTTTTCATTTTTCTAGCGAGAGGCTGAACCACTAGCCATGAACATAGGCCAGGGCCTCAGCCGTTCCTTGCCACTCCGTGTCGTAAATGGCATATTGGCAAGTTTACGCTTCTCCTCCGACAATTTTATTTTAGGTTTTGGAGTCCTTTTTTTTCTGATATTTGGTGTTTTGGATTTGACATGCTCTGTACTATGACATTGGGCATCGGCCTTGGCAGACGACGTTGCTGGCATTTCATCGTCTCGGCCATGACTAGTGGCAGCAGCTTCAGCACGAGGTGGAAGTGGATCTTGATCTTTCCCTAATTTTGGAACCTCAACATTTTTGTTCTCCATATTTTAATAGGCACAACTAAAAGGCACCTCAGGTAAACAATGGAGATGGATACTAGTATACAATTATGGACTGCCTGCCGAGTGCAGACACAGAGGTAGCCACAGCCGTGAACTACCGTACTGTACTGTGTCTGCTGCTAATATAGACTGGTTGATAAAGAGATGTCTATGTAACTATGTATGTATAAAGAAGAAAGAAAAAAAAACCACGGTTAGGTGGTATACAATTATGGACGGACTGCCTGCCGAGTGCAGACACAGAGGTAGCCACAGCCGTGAACTACCGTACTGTACTGTGTCTGCTGCTAATAATATAGACTGGTTGATAAAGAGATGTCGTAGTAGTATGTATGTATAAAGAAGAAAGAAAAAAAAACCACGGTTAGGTGGTATACAATTATGGACGGACTGCCTGCCGAGTGCAGACACAGAGGTAGCCACAGCCGTGAACTACCGTACTGTACTGTGTCTGCTGCTAATATAGACTGGTTGATAAAGAGATGTCTATGTAACTATGTATGCATAAAGAAGAAAGAAAAAAAAACCACGGTTAGGTGGTATACAATTATGGACGGACTGCCTGCCGAGTGCAGACACAGAGGTAGCCACAGCCGTGAACTACCGTACTGTACTGTGTCTGCTGCTAATATAGACTGGTTGATAAAGAGATGTCGTAGTAGTATGTATGTATGTATAAAGAAGAAAAAAAAACCACGGTTAGGTGGTATACAATTATGGACGGACTGCCTGCCGAGTGCAGACACAGAGGTAGCCACAGCCGTGAACTACCGTACTGTGTCTGCTGCGACTGGATGATAAATGATATAAAAAAAATATATATATCACTACTGCAGCCGGACAGGTATATATTATATATTATATAATGACGGACCTGCTGGACACTGTCTGTCAGCAGAATGAGTTTTATTTTTATAGAATAAAAAAAACAACAACACACAAGTGAAGTCACACGACGAGTGTTTAACTTTTTCAGGCAATCACAATATAAGTATACTACTAACTATACTGGTGGTCAGTGTGGTCAGGTCACTGGTCAGTCACACTGGCAGTGGCACTCCTGCAGCAAAAGTGTGCACTGTTTAATTTTAATATAATATTATGTACTCCTGGCTCCTGCTATAACCTATAACTGGCACTGCAGTGCTCCCCAGTCTCCCCCACAATTATAAGCTGTGTGAGCTGAGCAGTCAGACAGATATATAATATATATAGATGATGCAGCACACTGGGCTGAGCCTGAGCAGTGCACACAGATATGGTATGTGACTGAGTCACTGTGTGTATCGCTTTTTTCAGGCAGAGAACGGATATATTAAATAAACTGCACTGTCTGGTGGTCACTCACTATATAATATTATGTACTCCTGGCTCCTGCTATAACCTATAACTGGCACTGCAGTGCTCCCCAGTCTCCCCCACAATTATAAGCTGTGTGAGCTGAGCAGTCAGACAGATATATAATATATATAGATGATGCAGCACACTGGGCTGAGCCTGAGCAGTGCACACAGATATGGTATGTGACTGAGTCACTGTGTGTATCGCTTTTTTCAGGCAGAGAACGGATATATTAAATAAACTGCACTGTCTGGTGGTCACTCACTAGTAAACTCTCTGCACTCTCTACACTTCTACAGTACTCCTCCTAGTCCTAAGCTCCAGTAAATCTCTCTCTCTTATAATCTAAATGGAGAGGACGCCAGCCACGTCCTCTCACTATCAATCTCAATGCACGTGTGAAAATGGCGGCGACGCGCGGCTCCTTATATAGAATCCGAGTCTCGCGAGAATCCGACAGCGTCATGATGACGTTCGGGCGCGCTCGGGTTAACCGAGCAAGGCGGGAGGATCCGAGTCTGCTCGGACCCGTGAAAAAAACCATGAAGTTCGGGCGGGTTCGGATTCAGAGAAACCGAACCCGCTCATCTCTAGTTTAAACACCACCAAAGTGTGTATTATGTCAATGTTTCAGGGCTTTTGCCCATTCCTCAGAGCTCACGATAACGACGATCCTCCGCCCCGCCGCCTGCACGCCACGCCCGTCCGTCCGTCATCAGAGGAACTCCCGGCCGTCACTGAAGAGGAGCGCAGCCGCAGCACAGCCAGCCGCAGCATCGTGGAAGAGGAGCAGCGCGTCTTTGGTAAGTATAGCACAGTGTTCCCACTGGCCACCAATGTATAAAACACTGGCCACCAATGTATAAAACACTGGCCACCAATGACACACTGGCCACCAATGAATTGGTGGCCAGCATGTGTTCCTAGTACACAGCATGCATATTGATATGCTGTGTACTGAGAACACATGCTGCAGTACACAGCATATCATTATGCATGCTGTGTACTAGGAACACATGCTGCATGCACACTGCCGGGGGACATAATGCATTGGTGGTCAGGGGATATATTATATACATTGGTGGGCAGAGGTTTTTTCCCCGGCAGTGTGCATGAAGCACACCCATGGATTCTACGTGGACAAGGGGACCGAGCCTCGTGTCAACATAGGTAAGTATGTATGAATGTAAGTGTGCATGTATGTAATAAAATTGTACTGTCACGGTGTGTGTGTGTACTGTTTTTATTTGGGTATTTTTCTTGTAGTAGACCTACAGGTACCAGCGGGCCCGTTTCCCCCCGCATGCTGGTACTTGTGGTTCTCCAAGTACCAGCTTGCGTGGGAGGCTTGCTGGGACTTGTAGTTCTGCTGCAAAAAACAATATTCTTTTATTTGACACAAGGCTATCAGCCCCCTATCCGCAGCCCATGGATGGGGGGACAGCCTCGGGCTTCACCCCTGGCCCTTGGGTGGCTGGAGGGGGGGGACCCCTTGATTTAAGGGATCCCCACTCCTCCAGGGTACCCCGGCCAGGGGTGACTAGTTAGTGATTTAATGCCAGGGCCGCAGGGACCGATATAAAAGTGTCCCCCGGCTGTGGCATTATCTCTCTGACTAGTGGAGCCCGGTGCTGGTTCCAAAAATACGGGGGACCCCTACGCTTTTTGTCCCCCGTATTTTTGGCACCAGGACCGGACGCAGAGCCCGGTGCTGGTTGTTAAAATACGGGGGATCCCATGTCATTTTTTCCCCCGAATTTTTACAACCAGGACCAGCTCAAAGAGCCCGAGGCTGGTTATGCTTAGGAGGGGGGACCACACGCAATTTTTTTCAGGTTTTTTTTTTTACACTTTTGTGCCGTCCATGAAGTCGAATCCAGGACGCACACTATCGTCAATTGGTCCGTTTTTCGACAGCGGGACTGTCAAATCCGTTTTTTATTGAATATGATGAATTATTGACATTGTCATTTTTGTCATTATTGAAATTGACATTTATTGCACAAAGAAGACCTGCCCACCTTCCTAAAACCATGGGGGTAATTCCAAGTTGATCGCAGCAGGATTTTTGTTAGCAATTGGGCAAAACTATGTGCACTGCAGGGGAGGCAGATATAACATGTGCAGCGAGAGTTAAGGGCCCTAATCATAGGCCGACCCGCCGCCGAGCTGCCCGACGGCGGATACGGCCGACGAGCGACACGGCGGCGGGGGGGGGGGGTAGTGACGGGGGGAGTGAAGTTTCTTCACTCCCCCCGTCACGCGGCTGCATTGAAGTGCAGGCAAATATGGACGAGATCGTCCATATTGGCCTGCATGCACAGCCGACGGGAGACCAGCGATGAACGAGCGCGGGGCCGCGCATCGTTCATCGCAGGAGTCTCCACACTGAAAGATATGAACGAGTTCTCGTTCATTTATGAACGAGATCGTTCATATCTTTCAAAAAATCGGCCAGTGTGTAGGGCCCTTTAGATTTGGGTGGGGCGTGTTCAATCTGCAATCTAAATTGTAGTGTAAAAATAAAGCAGCCAGTATTTACCCTGCACAGAAATAAAATAACCCACCCAAATCTAACTCTCTCTGCAAATGTTATATCTGCCCCCCCTGCAGTGCACATGGTTTTGTCCAATTACTATAAAAAAATCCTGCTGCGATCAACTTGGAATTACCCCCCATGCCCAGTATTTAAATGAAGCTGGATCTTTCAAATCTTTCAAATCTTTCATCAGACATTGTTCAGTGTGTATGCACATAATCGTTCATGGGAAATATTTCATCTATCATATCTTTCATCTTTTAAATCTTTCAAATCTACAAGTGTGTAGGGCCCATTACATTTGTTATATACAGGGTGTAGCTACCATAGGTGCAGGCAGTGCAGTTGCTATGGGGCCTAGAGCTGAGAGGGGCCATCTTCCCTGTCACAGTTACATGTGTTATATACAGGGCGTAGCTACCATAGGTGCAGGGAGTGCAGCTGCTATGTCAAAATTACATGTGTTGTATACATTTTTTGCCATTAGGTTATACATAGGGGCCTTTACAAACTTTTGCCTTGGAGTCTACATTATTTCTAGTTATGCCTCTGGACCTGCTCTTTGAAATGTGGTTTAAAATGAACTTGAAGGGTTTATAATACATAATGTGAGCTGGGGCACTGTAATGTTGCACAATATGAAGTGGAGGCACTATAGTGTGGTATAATTTGAACTGGATACACTGTGAAGCAGATGTATTAAGCCTGGAAAAGTGATAAAACCGTGATAAGTGGAAGGTGATAACGCACCAGCCAATCATTACAATTTGAAAAATGAAAGTTAGAAGCTGATTGGCTGGTGCGTTATCACCTTCCACTTATCACTGCTTTATCACTTCTCCAGGCTTAGTACATCTGCCCCAACATGTCTTAATGTGAATTGGGGGTACTTTGTTGCATAATGTTTATTGGCCACCGTACAATATAATGTAATGTGAACTAGGGCACTGTTATGGGGCATTATGTTTAAAAAATATTTTTATTGTAAATTTTTTCTTTTTTTACTCCATCTTATAAGTTGGTCCTAAATATTATATGTTCCTCATTCAGTTGTAGTAGAAGAATGATTAATTTTGTATAACCCTCTAATGTTTTTATATATGCATTGCGGGTGACCCAGATTATTGTTTTTAAGTATACAGTATATATGAAACTTGTGTGAAACTTTGTTTAAATAATCTGCCCCTTTGGGGCAGCACCGTGTGAACTATGGTCAATAATGTGTGGCATAATCATGTGAACTGTGGTCAGTAATATGTGGCATGGCTATGTAAACTGGGCCGCTGCCCTTTAAAGGAAGGAGGAGCCGGCAGGAGGTAGTGAGCACGGGTAGCGGGAAGCTATGCTCTCACTACCTGTAGTTAAAAGCACTTGTACTCGGCGGTGGTTGCGGGAGCATGCGCTCACACTGTACCGCAAATAGAAGGGGTACATCTGTAATATTGTGAAATGTATGTCATAACCATGTGAACTGGGGACATCATATATTGCTCATCCTGATACCGGAGAACAGAAGTAATAGCTTCCTGTAAATACCTTATATTTTATGCTAGAATTTGTTGAAACACTTGAACCATTATGTCAAAACGCCCAAAGCCCTCTGGTGCACAAGGAAGAAAAAAAAGAAAAGAAGAGGAAGAAAAATGGAAAAAAGACAAAGGTAATGTAATGAAGTGTTATAGGCTATGCAATTATACTATTGCATGTAATGCACTTCGTTCATATATACATCTCTTCTTTCTTCAGATGCACTTCTTAAATATTTAAGTAACCCCACTTCTACAAATCGGGGACCACCTGCAGACAACTCCTGCTTATCACAGCCCAGCTGTCCAGCATCAAGCCATCCTTTACCTACCTACTCAGCACAGCCCAGCACTTCAACCTCAAGTGACCCTGTCATTGATTCCTCAGCACAGCCCAGCACTTCAACATCAAGGGACCCTGCCTTAGCCTCCTCAGCACAGCCCAGCACTTCAACATCAAGTGCCCCTGTCATCACATCCACAGCACTGCCCAGCACTTCAACATCAAGTGTCTTTGTCATTGCATCCTCAGCACTGCCCAGCACTTCAACATCAAGTGCCCTTATCATCGCCTCCTCAGCACAGCCCAGCACTTCAACATCAAGTGCCCTTGTCATCGCCTCCTCAGCACAGCCCAGCACTTCAACATCAAGTGCCCTTGTCATCGCCTCCTCAGCACTGTCCAGCACTTCAACATCAAGTGCCCCTGTCATTGCCTCTTCAGCACTGTCCAGCACTTCAACATCAAGTGACTCTGCCTTAGCCTCCTCAGCACAGCCCAGAACTTCAACATCAAGTGCCCCCATCATCGCATCCTCAGCACTGTCCAGCACTTCAACATCAAGTGACTCTGCCTTAGCCTCCTCAGCACAGCACAGCACTTCAACATCAAGTGCCCTTATCATCACCTCCTCAGCACTGTCCAGCACTTCAACATCAAGTGCCCCCATCATCGCATCCTCAGCACTGTCCAGCACTTCAACATCAAGTGACTCTGCCTTAGCCTCCTCAGCACAGCACAGCACTTCAACATCAAGTGCCCTTATCATCACCTCCTCAGCACTTCAACATCAAGTGCCCCCATCATCGCATCCTCAGCACTGTCCAGCACTTCAACATCAAGTGCCCCCATCATCGCATCCTCAGCACTGTCCAGCACTTCAACATCAAGTGACTCTGCCTTAGCCTCCTCAGCACAGCCCAGAACTTCAACATCAAGTGCCCCCATCATCGCATCCTCAGCACTGTCCAGCACTTCAACATCAAGTGCCCCCATCATCGCATCCTCAGCACTGTCCAGCACTTCAACATCAAGTGCCCCCATCATCGTATCCTCAGCACTGCGCAGCACTTCAACATCAAGTGCCCCCATCATCGCATCCTCAGCACTGCGCAGCACTTCAACATCAAGTGCCCCTGTTATCGCCTCCCCAGCACTACCAAGCACTGTATCAAGCACACCTACTGCATCTGCTGGGCATTCCACTTCTGTTGTACCTCTACAGGCTGTTCCAATAGACCCTGCTGATTGGCCGTCTATCTTATCTGATAACGTAAGAACAGAGTTTGTCATCAGAGGACCGTATAAGATCAAAACAACTTTTACATTTACAAAACTAAAAGATGGAAGAAGATGTCAGCATCAGTATTTCAGCAGAGTCTGGGTCAATGGAGAAAAAATTAAAAGAAGTTGGCTAATGTACTCAAAAAAGAATGATAGTCTGTACTGTTTCTGCTGCAAACTGTTTTCTCAGAAAGAGACAAAACAGATAGGAACCGCGCTTAGTATCCAATATAAAAAAAAATTTTCTTTCTAATACAGTTTAATATAATTTAAACAATTACCGGCCGGATTTCATAAAAAAAAATATATAGTATAGCAAATATATACTTATACAAATTCCTAACACTATTATAGTGCTGAATTAATATATAATACAAAACACAAATTTAAGAACTGAATGCACACATGGTATAATTATCCGTATTGCTGATTAAGACACTGCTTCAAATGACTCATATCACATTGCAGGTGTCCCTGCAATGCGTAAATTGATTGGAGAATATATATCAATGAGGGATTCAAATATTCTTATAGTCCCTTATGTCTATATGTTTATGTTATATATTCATCATTAATTGTAACAGTCCCATAAGTCAGCAAATGTGGTATTGATTTGTGGTTTTAGCAAGCTAGTAAATTAGCCGTCTCCTCCACCATACGATCCCAAGGCTATCTCTGGATGTAATATAGGCTGCAATATAATTCAGATCTGGGAGCACAATCCCTATTCCCCCTTAGCACTGGGGTCCGGATGTCCGGGTATCGAGCTGATTATTGAACTATTAAGCCTTGATACAGAGTATGCCTGATGATCGGTTATTAATTTGCTTTAGCCGGCCGGCTAGTAAAGAACTCACTCGTTTTTCTTCTCCTCCACATACGCGTTTCTCCGCCTCAATGTGCCGTCGGCGGCTTCCTCAGTGTGTCACTAAGCGCGGTTCCTATCTGTTTTGTCTTGTTCTATTAAGTGGTGGTAGAGAAACCAAGCCCCAGGAGCGTGCGGCTAATATCCAATTTAAACATCAGCGCCCCATTTTTTGCTTTTTTCTGTTTTCTCAGAAAGATTTTAAGTTGATTAAAGAAGGTTTAAGTGACTGGAAAAATGCAGGCCAGTTGCTCAAGACCCATGAGGATAGCCAGGAGCACAATACAAACATGAAAACATGGAAGGAATTGGAGGTCCGCCTTGCCAAGGGGCAAACCATCGATAAACAAGAGATGGCACTCGCTGAAGCCGAGAGAAACAGGTGGCGTCAAGTTCTTACTAGATTAGTAGCAATAATTCAGTCATTAGCTGAAAGAAACATGGCTTTAAGGGGGTCTACAGACACATTGAACAAACCAGACAATGGTAATTTCCTGAAAGAGGTGGAGCTTTTGGCCAAATTTGACCCAGTAATGAATTTTCATGTTGAAAGGGTGCAAAGTGATACTGGCCGTCACATACATTATTTGGGAAAGAGAATCCAAAATGAATTGATAGACTCAATCAGTGCCAAAATACTTGACACGATGGTTGAAGAGATCAAAACATCAAAGTATTACTCCATCATTTTGGATTGTACCCCTGACCCAAGTCATAAGGAACAGCTCTCTGTTATTATAAGAATTGTGACACTGGATGAACCACCACAAATTAAAGAACATTTCATGGGTTTCCTTGTGGCAGAGGCGTCAACAGGAGAAAGTTTGTCATCTCTAATCCTAGAAAAGCTGGAGGATCTTAACATTCCCTTTCAGGACTGCAGAGGCCAATCTTATGACAACGGTGCTAACATGAAGGGAAAGAATAAAGGTGTTCAGGCTAGGCTGCTGCAGCAAAACTCAAGAGCCTTTTTTTGTCCCATGTGGTGCCCACACTTTAAATCTGGTGGTAGCTGATGCTGCTAAGACCTCAGCAGATGCAGTTGGCTACTTTGGATATTTAATGAAAATATTCACCCTTTTCTCAGCATCTACGCATAGATGGGCTATCCTCCTGAAACACGTCAACACCACCCTGAAATCATGGTCCGACTCCAGGTGGGAGAGCAGGATCAAAAGCATTGAGGCAGTAAGGTACCAGGCTGGGCAAGTCAGAGAGGCTCTTCTGGAGGTGAGGGAGACTACTACAGACCCTGTTGAGAAAGTCGAAGCCCAGTCTTTGGCTGAGGAGGTGGGATCATATCGGTTTTCTATTTGCACTGTGATATGGTATGACATTCTCAACAACATCCAGCATGTGAGTAAACTGATGTAAACTGATGCAGTCAACCTCGATGCAGCTAGATCTGGCTGTCAACTTGCTGCAGAAGACAAGAGATTCCCTCACCTGCTACAGAAACACAGGATTTTCTCATGCTCAGACAATTGCAAAGGAGATGTGTGAGGAGATGAATGTGGAGCCAGTGCTTAAACAAAAGAGGCTGAAAATAACTAAAAGGCACTTTAGTTATGAGGCTCCAGATGAGCCTATTGGTGATGTGCTGAGAAAAATGGAAACCACTTTTTTTAATGTCTTAGTGGATGCAACCCTCTGTTCACTTGATTAGAGATTCCAGACCTTGGTAGCAGTTAATGATAAATTTGGAGTGCTTGTAAACTTTCCCCATTTGACAAAAACAGAGTTGTTAGAGCAGTGTCAAGCATTGAGCGCTGCTTTAACTCTTGATGGACAACCAGATATTGTTGGCACGGGACTTGCTGGAGAAATGCAAAATTTCCCACATTTTCCGTCACAAAATATGTCGAGTTTGGAACTCTTGACTTTTATGCAACAGAAAAAGGTGACAGAAATTTATCCCCATTTGTTGGTAGCACTTAGAATCTCTGCCACACTTCCTGTTATAGTGGCTGCTGCTGAACGTAGCTTCTCTAAGCTCAAGCTGATTAAAAACTATCTAAGATCGAGCATGGAGCAAGAACGTCTCAGTGGACTTGCCATTATAAGTATAAATCATGTAGTCTCACAACAAATCTCATATGATGATGTGATAGATGATTTTGCTGCAAGAAAGTCAAGACGAGTATGTCTGTAAAACAACATTACATGTAATCAGCATTATTTTACTCAAGTTTTGCACTACTTTTGTTTAATGTTTTGATGTTTGCACAATTATTTTATTAAAGTTTTTTCGGAGGTATTTATATTGCTCTGTTTGGTTCCTTTATATTTATTCTTTTTGATTGATGTTTGCACAGTTCTTTTATTTATATTTTTATAGTTCATTTGGAGGTATTTATATTGCTCTGTTTGGTTCCTTTATATTTATACAGTTTTGGTATATTTTGTGTATTTAACGTGTTTAACAATAAAAAAAAAAGCAATAAACCAAGTTATTTTTGGTGTTTGTGTATAAACACTAAGATTGTTGGTGGGATTATCTGCTAGGGGGCGCCAACAAAATTTTTGCCTAGGGCATCAAATTGGCTAGGGCCGGCTCTGATAATGACTACTATATATCTGGACGCTATAAAAGTTTTGATTAACTGATGGGATAATTGGTCTAATAAATAAATACAAATAAACATAGGTTGAAAATAGCAGAAATAACTCCTTTACTTTCAATAAGAAATTAAAATGGGTGTGGTTCATACAGAGCTGGATTAAGGCCTCAGGGGGCCTGGGGTAAAGAAAATATATATATATATATATATATATATATGTGTGTGTAAAATAACACAGAAACTAAACTTTAAGTACAGCCAGCTTTACTGTTTTTTTTTACTTTGCTAGCAGGCTGTTGTCACACAGATACAATAGGAGAGTGAGAGTTTACTCTCTCTTTGTCTCTCCACCAAGCAGCAAAGCACTCCACTGGGTGCTGGCTCCACACAGCCCCTCACTCTGGAGGCCATCCTCCCTGTTCCCTGCAGCCTGCATGCCCAGCCAATGACTGAGCCACAGGCCGCTGCTTCACAGATCCGATCTGTGGTAGGAGGCACCCCTTTATTCCGGCTCTGGGTTCATAGGGTCGACCACACTTAGGTTGACAGTGTCTAGGTTGACCACTATTGGTAGACAGTAGCTAAGTCGGCACCCAAAATAGGAAGTGAACAAGCCCGTGACCACGGGCAAAATGCGTTTTCCAGGAGCGGTGATGGCAGTGGTGGTGGCTCCCACACTTGCATCCAGGAGCAGTAGCGGTGAGGGTACCTAACCGCTCACGCACCGAGGACGTGATGATCACTCTATCCTGAATGGGCACTCTCATAGGTCTACCAGCACCGAGTACTTCCCGCAGCTCCAGACTCCAATACCGGGAGTGGTGACTATATATCTATTAGCTACACATATACTGTACTTGTTTATTTGATCCTGTGCTACTTTACAGTACAATGATCTCTATCATGTGACATTTTAAGCCTTATATACTGTAGCAAACCTTAATACTAACATGGAATTGTAGCTAGAACTATATTGTGCTTTCTAGTTCCCTGAGACTTTATCAGCAACATTACTTTTGGCTTGTAATAATCCTGGGAAGAGGTGTTTTGGTAACATCATATTTAGTACTGTCATTTATAACATTATGGAATTGTACCTGCAAGTGTATGGAGCCTCACAGTTTCCTGAGACTTTTTTTTAGCAACATTGTTTCTGGATTGTAACCATTTTGTGTGTATATGTGTTCAGGCTACAATTACATACAATATTTTCACTCCCTGGAGGCCAACAGTTACAATATTGCTTTTTGATTACAGCCGACTTGGTTTATTAAGTGTAGACTGCACAGCAAATATAGGGGCTAATTCAGTACGGATAGCAAGTAGTAGAATTATTGCGGGAATGCCGCGGGCGCATGCGCAGCGGGCCCTACTGCGCCTGCGTCCGCATTTTCTGTGGGGGGCTGCAGAAAATGCGGTCGCCTCTGCTTGTCAATCAGGCAGAGGCGATCGCGGGGCGGCAACGCTGTTTTCTGGGCGGAAACGGAGCGTTGCGGGGCGTGCCAGCCCAAATGGTGGGCTGGTACGCGCGAACGGGGGCATATCGGGGGTGCAGTCGCGGCGGCTGGAAAAATGGCGCCAGGACTCCTGCGGCCGCAGCTAAGCTGCACCGGCAGGAGTCATCCTTTCTGCTAACAAGCAGAAATTGAGTGCTGTTAGCAATTTCTGCTTGTTGAAGGGGGGAGGCTTCGGTCAGCATGCTGGGCGGCCTTGCCCAGCGCTGGGTGGCCCCCAGCATGCGTGCTAAAGGTTAGCAAATTCTGCTGATTAGCAGAATTGGCTAACCTTACTGAATTGGCCCCATAGTTCTCTGCTCCAGTATTTAATTATCTCATATTACCTGGGAGGTGTGAACCCCTCTTTTGAGGTACTATGTGCTTTTCCTAAAAAATTAAGGGCCTCATTGCATTTGTTTATGCAAGCAAAGAATTTTGTACAGTATTTTACATAAATCTCAATCTCTTGAGGTGACCATTTATCCAGAGTGATAGTCAGGACCTGTTTATAATTCTTATACACCCATCTCTCCTTTTTCTTTTTTATCACATTATGGACTCTCATTGGTGATTCAGTGATCTCTCCCCATGGTAGTTTGCCAACTGGTGGGGAATTACTCATTGCCTAATGCCAAAAGCAGATCCATCTATATCTTTTACTCTTAGATTCTATTTTTTCTGAACTCTCATCAATGATTCGGGAGAGTTGTATACTAATTTCAGCACGACCTACTATCATACCATACTGTGTATGCCCAATCCCGTCTGATTTTGGAAGCCATACAGTATTGGGCCCAGCCAGCACCTGGCAGTAGGTGGTACCGATGTAGTAGGTCGATATAAACAAATCCAGTCTAACAATGACAGCAGATTTATTCTTCTACTTTATCTTTATTTTAGCCACTCTTGGCATCATTCAAAAAAATCAGTTGTTGATCAAATTTGTTGGGATGTTATTAAGGGCCATATATTTGATTATCAGGACAGCACCTACCTAGGTATAATATATTTGGATGTGCAGAGTCAAATTATAGGCATTTAATTAGAACCCCCACCACATAAGGCCCAATGAGGGGTGCAAGATTGAAATTGATTGAAATTTTTGCACAGTTCACTGCTGCTCTAATTGATTGATTTTAATAAAACCTTGTTACCTTTTTCTTAGGAGATTTCATCTTAGAGTAACATAATAAAAGTTACATTTTAACACTTTTTTCATATCATTTATGTCATTGTATACTTTACAAAGAGTGCGCCAAAAAAGGAGTCTTCTATCTTTTTCTTTTCTTGATATATACCGAAAATATTTTGACACAAGCATTAGGTCGACACGAACAAGGTCGACATGAGTTTTGTTTTTTTTAATGTAACTTTCTTCGTAGAGTGACCGGGAACCCCAGTTAGTGCACCGTGTCCCCTCACATGGCTTGCTTCACTCGCCATGCTTCGGGCAAGCTGCCTTGCTCTGCTACCGCTGAGCTCGGCACAAGTTTCTCGTTCCCAGTTGTAGTCCACGTGGATCGTAAAATATGAAAAAGTTCAAAAAATAAAAAATAGTGAAAAATGCATGTCGATCTTTTGACATGTCGACATAGACCATGTCAACCTAGTGACCATGTCGACCTAGAAACCTTGTCGACCTAATGCATGTCGACCAATAGTGGTTGACCTAGTGACTGTTGACCTAAGTGTGGTCACCTAGAGACCTCCAGATACCATAAAAACACATCTAGCTGTAAATGTAATACCCTGCAAGTTGCAGGCAGCTGCAAGAATTCAGCCATTTAGCTTCTAGATATAAGATTTAGGGGCCTATTTATCTCAATCCGCAAACTTGGATGCGGATGTCATGTGATAAAATCGCCCAAACTGCACTGCGATAATTGATTACATTGCAGGGATGTATTTAATTATCGCATGCAGGGACAGAGCTTGCGAGCAAGCTGTGTCCCTGCGATGACACTCCGCAGCATCATCAGGGTATTTTTCATAAAAAATACCCTGATGTTCTGTTGTGCATGTTCTGCCCCCACTGTCATCGCCGCTACCGCCCGGTCGACACCCCACCTCCCATTGTGACTACCCTCGCGTGCCGCAGACCACCCCAGCAGGATAATATACTGACTAGTCCAGGGAGCCGGTCCATGCTGCTTCTGCTCCGGGCGCCGGATCCTGTGTGCTGCGGTGAACCCCAGTGCTGTAAAGTGCGCTGCCGCTTTGCAGCATCACTTTACTGCACCGGAGTCACAGCGCAGCACATGGGGGACCCGGTGCCCGGCTGCGCTCAGCGGAGCAGTGGACACTGGCTCCCTGGACAGGTGAATATGGACATAGCTGATCACAGTGCTGGTCCCTGCACAGCTTTCTTTGTCAGAGGCAGCGAAAGCTTGGCAAATGCTTGCCTATCACAGTGCTGCCCTGTGATTTCACCAGCCTGAGCTGGCGAGATTATCACAGGGCACACTGCGGTATTTTTTCACATTTTTTTTAGTAAATTTGGGCACATCGCATTTCCCATTATAAGTATGGGGAATGCGACGTGGGCTACTAAAATAAAAGTGAATTAAAGGGTTTGGAGCAGTTTTTCATGAAAACTGCTCCAAATGCCCTTTAATACATTCAGGTGATACTAAAATAATGTGAAAACACCATTTTTCATATTATTTTAGTAAAACTAATGTTAATAAATGGGCATCTTAAACTGGCACACTTGGGTATACTTTTTAAATTAGTGCTGCTTTAAATGTAGAGGTTAAGGGGGTATTCAATTTTTAGGTTGAATTTACATTCGACCTATGGCATTGAGCCCATGCCATTTTTTTGACTGGTCGAAAAATCCAGCACTGTAGAAAAACACATGTATCATCAAATATGCTGCTGATACACATGTTTTGGTGAATTTTCGGTAATTTTTGCCCATTTTTGGCGCAATTTTTGCCAATACCAGTTTGACAAAAAAGTGAAATGGCATGGGCAAAAATGGATTTAAAAACGGGAGAAAATGCCCATAGTTGAATACCCTGTGTCGAATTATTGCCGTTTTTTTCGACCGGTCAAAAAAAAATGCACTGAATTGAATACCCCCCTAAATTGCCAAAATCTCACGACTGACTGCAATCCACAGACTATTACATTTAGCCCATAATCTTTAGTACTAATTCACAATAATCAGTATAGCTGAATACTACTCACACTGCAAGTGACTGATGCTTCCTTGTCACTGGCAGCTCCACAATAATCTACACATACAATTACATAACGCACATCCTTACACTGAGGGGTAAATTTACTAAGCTCCCGATTTTGACCGAGATGCCGTTTTTTCATCAAAGTGTCATCTCGGTAATTTACTAAACACTAATCACGGCAGAGATGAGGGCATTCGTAATTTTTTGCAAGTCCAAGTAAAAAATTACGAATGAATACACCATCGGTCAAAACGCGGCTGTTTAAGTATGAATCTCGGTCATTTACTAAGAAGTGCAAAGCAAAAAAAAAAAAAAACACTTCCGTGAAAAATTACAACTCGTAAAAAAGTGCTAAAAAAAAACAGACCTTTTTTTTTTATTCGTGATTGGATAGGCATGCACGGATCCATGAGATCCGTGCATGTATATCAGTGGGAAGGGGTGGGAAAGTGCTTATTTTTTCATAAAAAATTGCGTGGGGTCCCCCCTCCTAAGCATAACCAGCCTCGGGCTCTTTGAGCCGATCCTGGTTGCAGAAATATGGGGGAAAAAATGACAGGGGTTCCCCCATATTTAAGCAACCAGCATCGGGCTCTGCGCCTGGTCCTGGTCCCAAAAATACGGGGGACAAAAAGAGTAGGGGTCCCCCGTATTTTTAAAACCAGCACCGGGCTCCACTAGCTGGACAGATAATGCCACAGCCGGGGGTCACTTTTATATAGTGCCCTGCGGCCGTGGCATCAAAAATCCAACTAGTCACTCCTGGCCGGGGTACCCTGGGGGAGTGGGGACCCCTTCAATCAAGGGGTCCCCCCCCCCCCAGCCACCCAAGGGCCAGGGGTGAAGCCCGAGGCTGTCCCCCCCCCATCCAATGGGCTGCGGATGGGGAGGCTGATAGCCTTTGTTGTAAAAGAAAAGATATTGTTTTTAGTAGCAGTACTACAAGGCCCAGCAAGCCTCCCCCGCATGCTGGTACTTGGAGAACCACAAGTACCAGCATGCGACGGAAAAACGGGCCCGCTGGTACCTGTAGTACTACTACTAAAAAAATACCCAAATAAAGACAAGACACACACACCGTGAAAGTATAATTTTATTACATACATACACACATACATACATACTTACCTTAAGTTCCCACGCAGGTCGGTCCTCTTCTCCAGTAGAATCCAAGGGGTACCTGTTGAAGAAATTATACTCACGAGATCCAGGGGTCCAGGCTCCTCGGGAAATCCAGGGGTAATCCACGTACTTGAAAAAAATAACAAAACGGTGTCCCGACCACGAACTGAAAGGGGACCCATGTTTGCACATGGGTCACCTTTCCACGAATGCCAGAAACCCACTTTGACTTCTGTCTAAGTGGGTTTCTTCAGCCAATCAGGGAGCGCCACGTTGTAGCACTCTCCTGATCAGCTGTGTGCTCCTGTCCTCACTGACAGGCAGCACACGGCAGTGTTACAATGTAGCGCCTATGCACTCCATTGTAACCAATGCTGGGAACTTTCTGCTCAGCGGTGACGTCACTTTAGGTCAACCGCAGGGCAGAAAGTTCCCATCATTGGTTACAATGTAGCGCATAGGCGCTACATTGTAACACTGCCGTGTGCTGCCTGTCAGTGAGGACAGGAGCACACAGCTGATCAGGAGAGTGCTACAACGTGGCGCTCCCTGATTGGCTGAAGAAACCCACTTAGACAGAAGTCAAAGTGGGTTTCTGGCATTCGTGGAAAGGTGACCCATGTGCAAACATGGGTCCCCTTTCAGTTCGTGGTCGGGACACCGTTTTGTTATTTTTTTCAAGTACGTGGATTACCCCTGGATTTCCCGAGGAGCCTGGACCCCTGGATCTCGTGAGTATAATTTCTTCAACAGGTACCCCTTGGATTCTACTGGAGAAGAGGACCGACCTGCGTGGGAACTTAAGGTAAGTATGTATGTATGTGTGTATGTATGTAATAAAATTATACTTTCACGGTGTGTGTGTGTCTTGTCTTTTTTTGGGTATTTTTTTAGTAGTAGTACTACAGGTACCAGCGGGCCCGTTTTTCCGTCGCATGCTGGTACTTGTGGTTCTCCAAGTACCAGCATGCGGGGGAGGCTTGCTGGGCCTTGTAGTACTGCTACTAAAAACAATATATTTTCTTTTACAACAAAGGCTATCAGCCTCCCCATCCGCAGCCCATTGGATGGGGGGGGGACAGCCTCGGGCTTCACCCCTGGCCCTTGGGTGGCTGGGGGGGGACCCCTTGATTGAAGGGGTCCCCACTCCCCCAGGGTACCCCGGCCAGGGGTGACTAGATGGATTTTTGATGCCACGGCCGCAGGGCACTATATAAAAGTGACCCCCGGCTGTGGCATTATCTGTCCAGCTAGTGGAGCCCGGTGCTGGTTTTAAAAATACGGGGGACCCCTACTCTTTTTGTCCCCCGTATTTTTGGAACCAGGACCAGGCGCAGAGCCCGATGCTGGTTGCTTAAATATGGGGGAACCCCTGTCATTTTTTTTCCCATATTTCGGCAACCAGGATCGTCTCAAAGAGCCCGAGGCTGGTTATGCTTAGGAGGGGGGACCCCACGCAATTTTTTTTTTAAATTTTACAGTGTTTAATTAAAAAAATAAATAAAATAGAACCCCAGCACGGATCACACAGATCCGGCCGAGATTAATTGTAAAAAAGTCGGCAGTGTTTTGCTAATCACTGCCGTAAAAAACACAAAAAAAACACGAATGACATCGACATCGGAAGAAAAGAAAAACCCGAATACGACAGCTTAGTAAATCCATCGTAACAAATTCAAAAAGTTGCAGTTTTACACTTTCGATGTCATTCGTGATTGAACTTTGACCTGAAACGGGAAAATACGAATCTTAGTAAATTTACCCCTGAGTATCATTACGCCAAACCAGAGCTCTTTTGTCTCTGATTCCAAAGAGCAGATCTATGGCAGAGTAATACATGTGGTATAAATGGTGCTTTACCGATACTTGTGGAGAAGATACAATACATAAAAGTTGGGTTGTTATCCATGGGGCACAATATTTTATCCTGGATATAATTCAACCCTTATTATTAATAAATACAAATATTGTCATTTATAATCATTCTTGGATTTACAAACAAGACAATAATACACTGTAAATAAATTCAGAGAAATAGATTATCAAATATTAGTAGTAGAAATAGAGGCCTCAGCACTTGTCTACTATAGTACAGCCTATCAAAATGCAACTGTATAAAACAGTTTGTATGTATGGGTTTCACTTACTCCCTCCTTCTGCATCTCCTTGAGGGCCTTTCCTTTGCGTCCTCCCATCGCTGGTCTCCTCCACTGAGCTGGATGACAACTTTCTAGCTACCTTTCTATTGATGGAGACCGTCTCATCATCAGAGGAGTCAGATAGGATCCTCCTCTTCCAGACACATCTGGTCTTTATGTTTACATCTGCCTCCTCAAATGTGTTGAAATTAATTGTCCTCTTCATCGCTGTCTTAATCGCTGTCTTTGGCATCTCTGGCTTCTCCATCTCTGTCTTCATCATGGCCGCCGGCTTCATCTCTGGTCCCACTGTCACCAGTGGTTTGAAAGTAAACAGCTGTGTTGCCATGACAACGGCTGCCCATATGCTGTACCTGTGCTACATATGTGCTGTATGCTGGGTGTGTCTGTGTGCATGTAACATGAATTGGGAGGCTTGTGTGAAATTAGCACTGGATTAAATGGGGATTTCCTAAATTATGGGGTCAGAGTAATTTTATCAATATAGACTGATTAGAATAAATGTATCTATAACTAGGTACATATTGAATTGGGTTGGTCACTTATTAAAAATGTTATTAAAAACATTAATGGATACTTCCGGTTCCGGGACCCATGGAGTGAGCCGCACGCTGCAGGAGCTCCGTCCCGCCGCCCACCGCAACTAACCTTTTCAAGGCTGTTACAGCCTCTACACCACCCGGCATACCCTCTGCAAATTCAGCGGTCAGCATGGATCGCTATGTGACGCCCATGGCCGCGGCTGCTCAGGCTCCGGCAGGCGTAAATGCGAGGCTGGAAAAGCGCCGCGCGGGAACCAACATGGCGCCGGCCCTGAAGTCACCTCCCCAGCCTCCAAAAAAGTTGCGGCCGAGGGGACAGACATCACAGGATCACAGGTATGCCGTGACCCTGAAGCCCCTGTAACGTATGGAGATGTAGTGGCAGCAATAAAGGCAACCATGGCCCCTCTGTTATCACAGGCTGTCACTGATATCACTACACAGCTGCAGCACTTACAGCAGAGAGTCACTCACACTGAATCCCAGCTGCAAGCTGCAACTCATGATATTGAGGGACTGCATCACTCAGTAAAATCTCTTACCACAGAGAATTATCAAATATGGAATAAGCTAGATGATATGGAAAATCGCTCAAGAAGAAATAATATCAGATTGGTGGGTTTACCAGAGTCACTTAAGGGCACAGCACTAGCTCATTTTGTACGTGTCACCCTGCCTACACTTTTGGGCATAGAACGAGACTGCAGTGATCTAGTTATTGAGAGGGTCCATCGTGTGGGCCCTGTCCCCACCCCCGCCAGACCGCGTCCACGGGTAACACTATTTCGCTGTCTAAACTACCTTCATAAAATGGCATTCTGGTCTGCATCCCGAAAAATGAAAGATATCCAATGGGAGGGTAACAAGCTTTTCATATTCCAGGACTATTCGGTGGAACTGACCCGGGCCCGTAAAGCGTTTTCACCTATTTGCACTCAACTTGTGTCCGAGGGCCGCAAGTTTGGATTACTCTACCCCGCACGCTTACGCATTTATGAGGGTACCTCCCACAAAGATTTTCTATCACCCGCAGACGCAGTGGCCTACCTCCGTAATATCTCTAGAGAAGACGCCTCAGATATTACAGATCTCCCTTCGGCGGCTGCTGGGTTATAATATACAGGTTTTCCCCCTGCGACTCCATCATATCTTCTGAACTGTGCTGGTTCTTTTTGCAAATGATCTCTTGCATCATAGTGACTGCTGCCGCTCTATATTTGATTCGGCTTCATTATAGCTTCGATGTGATTACATATATACAAAACAAGAAAGAAAAAAAAAAAAAATGTTCTATAATTGTTTATCATGTTACTTGCATATGCTGGGGACTCCCCCATTATCATGGACTTCCGTGGTTATGTTTGCTTATTTGTAATCCTTCCCATATATTCTTCACATTACTCGACTCACTACATTTCACCCAGGAGCTGTTGTTTTTAGGAGTATGCTGTTACCCTGCTTATTTTTTGTGGGATGCTGGGTGGGTATAGATAATAGAATTACGGCGGTGGGGAGGGGATCCTCCTTTCCTGTTAGTGCCCATCACTGTATACTCAGGCGCGGGTACACCATCACTGGTGCTCGCTCATGTTTGCTGACCGGAGGTCACTGGCCACTGGCATATTAGTGACTTTTAAAATTGTACTTCTACGATTGTACGGCCTGTTACGCACGATTGCCTCCTATCTCCCTTTTTCTTCTCTTGTTTTGTCTCTTTCCACCCCCCACTTCCCCACCCCCCATCCATCAGGTTGTGATTATGTCGCTGTTTCTTGTGAAGGTGGTAAAGAACGCATCTGTTTTGCCTTTTCCTCTGACATATGGCTGACCTGACGGTAGGATCCTGGAATGTTGGGGGCTTTAATTCCCCAGCAAAGAGACGGAAAATACTCCTCTATCTTAATAAACAACGGGTAGACCTGGCGTTCCTCCAGGAAACACACCTGACTTCAGAGGAGACGGCAAAACTAAATGCTTTGAATTGGCGAGTATTGGGGTTTACCTCTTTCAATTCTAAAGCCAGAGGTGTTGCTATATTGATCAAACGTTCTATCCCGGCGGAAGTTCTGTCCACTGTGGCTGATCCTGAGGGTCGTTATGTGATACTATCTGTTAAGATACATGGTAGAGTTTATTCAATGTGTAATGTATATGCACCTAACGTCTATTCTAAGAAATTTTTTCAGTCCTTACTGGCCAAACTGACTCCCTTCCTCACAGATCCCTTGATACTCAGTGGGGATTTCAACCTTATCTCCTCCTCCTACCTAGACAGATCACACCCACCAGCAAGACCTCTCTCATTGCCCAAATTCGGGGTACCCCTGCTGGCTGAAAGACTGCAGGTAGTAGATATTTGGAGAGCCTTACACCCCACAGACAAAGAATACACCTGCCTCTCTGCGGCCCATCATACATTGTCTAGGATAGACTACATTTTATTATCCCATTCTCTTCTACCACATATATCCGACTCTCAAATCGAGGCAATATCTCTGTCGGACCATGCTCTAGTCACAGCGACCCTTCACTTTCCAGACGCTCCCTCATCTCCCAAATTGTGGAGATTCCCTACATATCTAGCCAACTCCCTGAAATTTCAACAAAGACTGGAATCTTCTTGGGAATCTTATAAGACTAATAATTCATCCCATTTAGATGAGGATCCTATATTATTTTGGATGACCGCAAAGTCGGTTCTCCGAGGTGATATAATATCCTATGTCTCCGCCACTAACAAGAAATACGCCTCTAAGTACCTAGAGTTCCAGAGGCCCCTGTCGACGGCCTATCAGCAATACAAATCCTCTCCTACTCCACACAACCGTCTTCTTTATTTGGAAGCCAAAACACATTTCGATGAATTTATGTCTTCCATGGGTAATAGGTTCTCCTTTTCAGTGAATCACAGGTTTTATAAGTTTGGCAATAGAACTGGAAAATTGTTAACGACTCTTCTTACTGGTTCCCGACCTCCCATGGTCACCCATCCCTTACGCACCACCACTGGCGCATTAACCACAAACAACCAGGAAATCTCTGAGATAATGAAATCTTTCTATAAAGATTTATACTCCTCAACACCACATCCCTCCCCTTCCACGGAACCCACCCCTCCACCATGGCCCAAGGAGTTTTGGGACACTCTTCCTATCCCCCAACTTCAACCCTCCATGGTACAATCATTGCTTGATCCGATCTCATTGGAAGAAGTCCAGAGTGTCATTGGTCAATTTGGCAGAGATAAAGCACCGGGCCCTGATGGCTTTAGCGCCGATTTTTATAAAATCCTTTTACCCCGCATAGGGGACACTCTAGTGTCTGTACTAAATGCGATTTTGTCCTCTGACACTCTTCCCAGACATTTTAATACTGCTGTCCTTAAAGTCCTTCCTAAACCGGGTAGAGATTTGTCCCAGCCTGGATCATATCGCCCGATCTCATTGTTAAATCTTGATTATAAGTTACTCACTAAAATATTAGCAAATCGAATTAAATTATTACTCCCCCAAATTATACACAAGGATCAAACTGGATTCATTTGGGGTAGACACTCAGAGATCAATGTGCGGAGAGTTTTAACTGCCATTTATACAGCTTCCTCTTTTTCTTCTCCTTCTTTCACTCCTCTTTCCCCTCCCCCAGTTATTCTCTCCCTTGACGCTGAGAAAGCGTTCGACCTCGTGGATTGGGACCATCTTTTCTCTACTCTCCTGCACTTTGGCTTTCCTAACGACTTTGTGAATCTTCTAAAACTACTTTATACTGCTCCACAAACCCAGATTTCCTGTAATGGGGTACTGTCCTCATCATTTGAGATACAACGAGGAACTAGACAGGGCTGCCCCTTATCGCCCTTACTATTTGCAATAGCACTGGAGCCCCTAGCGATAGCCCTACGCCAATCGAGAGTTTTTAAGGGAATCAAAATTGGAGACATTGACCTCCGTCTTGCTCTTTTTGCCGATGACATGCTATTATTCGTTTCTGATCCATCGACCTCCATCCCGGAGATCCTTGGATTGATACAAGCATTCGGAACTAGGGCAGGATATAGAATTAATGTGGCCAAGTCAGAGCTTCTACCCCTGGGCCCTTCTGCCCATAACATTTCCAAACTCATCCCATCTCTTTCCTTTAAAATTTCCCACACAAAGCTTACCTACCTGGGAATTCAAATCCCAGCGAATCTCTCCAGACTATATGAGGAGAACTACACCCCTGCCTTAACACGTGTCACCTCGTTGCTAGATAGCTGGAAATTGCTGCCTCTGTCACTGTTGGGGAGGATAGCCGTCTTGCAAAGCATAGTCTTCCCGAAATTATTTTATCTTATGCAGATGCTCCCGATCCGCCTCAAGACTCAAGACATCCAATATTTACGAAAAATCATGTCAAAATTCCTGTGGAAAGGGAAAAAAGCATTTATCGCTTTGGATAAACTAATGGCCCCTAAGGCCGCAGGAGGCTTTGGAGTACCTGATTATATGTCCTACTCTATGGCGACTCTATTCCGATGTGCTGCTGATTGGCTGTTTGACAGGGAACTCTTCACAGACTCTGCTCTAGATGAGGCCTTATTTACTCCCTACTCCCCGGGAGCATTGCTTCTGTCCAAACCCTCCCTGATCCCAACTCACATCCTTAACAATCCTCTTTTTCATGATATTTATTACAACTGGCGCACCCTACACAAGAAATTTAAATGTAACCCTGAGGTGTCTGTATGTATTCCGCTATGGGGCAACCCCGCCTTTCCCCCATCTCTCATTAACTCCAATTACCGGCTCTGGAAAGAGAAGGGTCTGTCTAACTCTTCCAAAGTGTTTGACCCGGGGGGCTCTATATATCCATTCTCATTGCTCCGAGAGAAATATGACCTGCCTCACTCTCATTTTTTCATGTATCTCCAGACCCGACATTATTTAGACTCAATAACTTGTATGCGCAACATACCACATGACTCGTCCCCTTCCTCTCACCCATTGTTAGTCACACTTTATATTCACAAAGCCGGACCAACACGCATTAGACAGATTTATACCATCCTGACTTCTCGCACAACAGAGGGTAGATGGGACAGACTATTTACCCAATGGTGTAAGGATATACCTGGCCTAACTAGTCACCATCAACTTAGTGATCATTATGTCTCTACCCTGAAAGCCCTGGCTTCACCTTACCTACAAGAGGTTCACCTCCGAACTTTACAGAGAGCCTATATCTCCCCAACCCAACATGCTCGATTTAACCCCTTGGAAACCGGGGAATGCCCCAAATGTCATGTTCGAATAGCTTCCTTCTATCACATGTTTTGGGGGGTTCACTACGGGTGGCCGGCGGTCGGGCTCCCGGCGACCAGCATCCCGGCGCCGGGAGCCCGACCGCCGGCTTACCGACAGCTTGGCGAGCGCAAATGAGCCCCTTGCGGGCTCGCTGCGCTCGCCACGCTACGGGCACGGTGGCGCGCTACGCGCGCCACACTATTTTATTCTCCCTCTATGGGGGTCGTGGACCCCCACGAGGGAAAATAAGTGTCGGTAAGCCGGCGGTCGGGCTCCCGGCGCCGGTATACTGAGCGCTGGGAGCCCGACCGCCGGCAAACAGAAGACCACCCGTTTTGGGAGTGTGGTCTGATCCGACGTTTCTGGCACAAATTATTAGCCTACATTAATCAGCTATTGAATATACGTGTATCAGCAACGCCCCTTTCTTGTTTATGGGCAAATTTTTCGGAATGGGATCTAGGGCCTGGGAAACAGCGAATTATTCCATTTCTCACTATCTTAGTAACAGTATCAAAGAAAATTATTTTATCCCACTGGTTATCGTCTTCTTCACCTACATTGGTAGAAGTTCATAGTAAGTTGTTACAGATCTTATATTACGACAGAAAATCGGCTCAAGTAAATATAGAGTCAGGTGTCAAAACTTTTTACAAAAAGTGGGGCCTTTACATTGACTCGCGGAATCAGACCACACAGGCCCAAATATTTAAGGTATTTGAACACACTGAATGGTTCCTTCACAGGAAGATATTGGAAGAATCCATGTTATGAAACTATTTTCCGTACCTTAAGATAAGCCCTGGAGTTGAAATTTAGTACTCTCCGTCCTGATATTGAAGTATCAATTGCTACCATACATTGGCCCTCATTCCGAGTTGATCGGTCGCAAGGCGAATTTAGCAGAGTTACACACGCTAAGCCGCCGCCTACTGGGAGTGAATCTTAGCTTCTTAAAATTGCGACCGATGTATTCGCAATATTGCGATTACTAACTACTTAGCAGTTTCAGAGTAGCTTCAGACTTACTCTGCCTGTGCGATCAGTTCAGTGCTTGTCGTTCCTGGTTGACGTCACAAACACACCCAGCGTTCGCCCAGGCACTCCCACCGTTTCTCCGGCCACTCCTGCGTTTTTTCCGGAAACGGTAGCGTTTTCAGCCACACGCCCCTGAAACGCCGTGTTTCCGCCCAGTAACACCCATTTCCTGTCAATCACATTACGATCGCCGGAGCGAAGAAAAAGCCGTGAGTAAAAATACTTTCTTCATAGTAAAGTTACTTGGCGCAGTCGCAGTGCGAACTTTGCGCATGCGTACTAAGCGGATTTTCACTGCGATGCGATGAAAAAGAACGAGCGAACAACTCTGAATGAGGGCCTTTGTCTTTATGGATAAAAAAACATCCTGATTCTTCCTCCCTACTTATCCTTATGTGTTTCCCTGTCCCCCCCCCCCCCCCCCCCCTCCCTACTTTCTCTCTACTATTCTTCTATCTCCCCCTTTTCTTATGGACTTGTGTTTGATATAATGTTTCTAATGTTCTACTTCAAGGAAGGGTTCCCTGAGGTCTGATTTTTGGAGTACTATTTGACTCCAGTGCAATGTGTTCTTATTGATGAATCACATCTACTCCACGACTTTGACGATATTATAGATTTGATTCCTGACATTGATTGATGTACACACCAATGTTGTTTTTGTGCTTTATTCATCAAATAATTGCTATCTGTTTCTGTCTTACATTGTACTCTATGAAAATCATAATAAACAGATTTAAAAAAAAAAAAAAACATTAATGGATTATTTATTTATACATTGTTACGTTATTTTTATATCACACATATTGGACAGTGCTCCACTGGTAATTTCAGTTACTGACGACAGCCCCTGTCCCAGTGGAGCTTACAATCTGTATTCCCTATCACAGAGATTCTCATACTCTGTCCTCAGGACCCCACACAGGCCACATGCCACAGGTCAATTGGCAGATGCCCTGCGTATCACCAACTGTCACATTTTACATATCCACAGGTGACCTGGAAACATGAACTGTGTGGGGTCCTGATGGCCGAGGGTGAGAACCTGTGCCCTATCATATGGAAACTCAGTTTATAACAATACCAAATAGTTATTGAAAAGATAAAACACAGGACAAGCAGATGTAAAATAAATCACATTATTTGCACTGAGCGGTGAACACACATGTGTCTTACAGGTTACACTGAAAATGCTGCTCAGCCATGGACCTGTCTCCACCTGCCGCTCAGAGTTGTCAAATATAAAATAAGAAAAAGAAAAAATCAATTAAGCAGCAGGAACAGCTACAGCAGTGTCCAACTCCTTAGGGCAGGTCAGAGGGTGGGGTACAGGGAAGGAGGAGCCTGTGCTTCTGACCTTTAACTATTAGTGCCCCAGCCTCCTCCAGCATCATCTACAGATGTGTCCTTTATCATTGCTGCAGTGTTGCAAGCAAATCGCGGCAGAGGGTCACGTGCCTAATGACGGCAATACAGCATGGAGCACAGGGACTGGACCAAGTGATGGGGTAAAAGGAGATGGGAGGGGTTTGGGGGGTCTGTTAATTGTTTTCTTACTCAAAGCATTATGAAGTGGTGCGGTCTCGGTTTTTGTGCGCTTTATCCTTGGGGCCCCCTAAACCTCGGGGCCCTGTATGGGTGAACCCTTTGTGTCCCCTGTCGCCGGACCTGCAGAGAGCATTGCAGTGACTGCTAGATAATGTAGAAAATATTATAGTGACTACCATATAATGCAGAGAGTATTATATTGTGCACCATATAAACCAGAGAGCATCAGTGACCTCCATAAAATGCAGGGAACATCTCAATGACCTCTATATAATATAGAGAGCATTGCAGTAACAGTCAGGTATTACAGAGAGTATCACAATGATGGGCAGAAAATACAGAGAACATTGTATGGCCACCATATATTGCAGATTGCATTGCCGTTACAACCATAAAGGACAAGAAACCATTGCAGTAGCCACAATATGACATAATTACTTCTATAATACAGTATACAGAGGATTACATCCAGTATACAGTATTATGGAAGTGCCATGTTGCAGCTGTCAATTACATATACTGAGAATTACATACTTTACAAAGGATTCCACAAGTGGTACTATACAACTGTCAGTGACATATGCTGAGAATTACATGCTTTACAAAGGATTCCACAAGTGGTACTGTACAACTGTCAGTGACATATGCTGAGAATTACATGCTTTACAAAGGATTCCACAAGTGGTACTGTACAACTGTCAGTGACATATACTGAGAATTACATGCTGTATAACAGATTACACAAGTGGTACTATGCATCTGTCAGTGACATATACTGAGACCTACATGCTTTACAAAGAATTACACAAGTTATACTGTGCAGCTGTCAGTGACATATACTGAGACTTAAATCCAGAGCTCCCAGCTGTGCAAAAATAAAAGAGCAACAATGTAATTTGAGTGACAAACTGCAGAGATTAACTCTTTCTGCACAGGGGGGGTAATTCCAAGTTGATCGCAGCAGGAAATTTTTTAGCAGTTGGGCAAAACCATGTGCACTGCAGGGCAGGCAGATATAACATGTGCAGAGAGAGTTAGATTTGGGTGTGGTGAGTTCAATCTGCAATCTAAATTGCAGTGTAAAAATAAAGCAGCTAGTATTTACCCTGCAAAGAAACAAAATAACCCACCCAAATCTAACTCTCTCTGCAAATGTTATATCTGCCCCCCCTGCAGTGCACATGGTTTTGCCCAACTGCTAAAAAATTTCCTGCTGCGATCAACTTGGAATTACCCCCAGGGATCACACAACCTCTATTCATAGGGCTGAATTCAATTAGGGGAGATGTTCTCAGCCCCGCAAGTGCAAGTATATACCGCAGTTACCGTACCGTTGGATTCGCAGTTATTTTCTTGCAATACACCATACATAGAAACAAAGAATTTTACTGCAGATAAGCATTACATGTCCCATCCAGTCTGGCCTTTAGGGTTAAGACATTAGGGTTAGTTTAGGGGTCTGGGTTAGGGTCAGGGCCGGCAACAGAAATCTTAAGGCCTGATATTTCTGGAGCCCCCGCAACCCCCCCTAGACCACCCCCTTTTAAAGCAGATAGTGGCTTTAAAAAAATAGTAGAGATAAATAGACAGTGACGTCACGCAGCCGCCACAGTCCACACCAGCAACGAAGGTGTGTCCAGAAGTGCCCCCCCAATGGCGTTCTAATGCCACTGGCACGCCTCCTCCTGCCCCGCAACAGCCTCGGCGATCGCACCAGGCTGCAGAGTACGATCGCTGCACCTAATTCAGAAGCAATTGCTGCAGCAGCAGCAATCGCACTCTGAAGCCTAGTGCAATTGCCTCTGCCTGATTGACAGGCAGAGGCGGTCGCGGGGTGGGAGGGGGTGTGCCAACGGTGTCAGAAAGCCATTGGGGGACACGGTCTGGAAAACGCAGGCATGTCCAGACCATTGCTGGGACGGGCCTCGGTGGCTGCATGACGTCACACGCAGCCGCTGCGACCCAGAACATGGCGTGTAGCCGCCTGCCAGCGCAGCTAGGCTGCGCAGGCTGGGGGCTACTTGGCAGGTGTGAAAGTATCACTGCAGTGCGATGCTTTTGCACCTGTGCAGGGGGGACAGGGCCTGACATGCGGGGCTGATTAGCCCTGTGCTGGGCGTCCCCCCGCATGTGATAGTAGATGTGCTAATGTATATCATTCACATGTACCTACAAATAACGACACAACACTGTTTGTGTTGTTGTTGTTTTTTTACTTTGCATTGTATGTTGCACTACAAAATCAATAAAAAAAACTGTTGAATAAAAAAACAAAAAAACAGTGACAACAAAGCCTTAGGCATATTACATATAGGTGAATGCCTAGGGCACCATCGCTCCAAGTCGTGCCCAAATAACACCTAATAACACCTAAGTTAGAAAAAGCTTTGTACTACAAGTTGAGTCTCTTATATCCAATATTCCAAAATACAGAATTTTTGGGGGCATGACTGAGATAGTGACACTGTTGCTTTCTGATGGATACATAGTACACACATTTTGTTTACTGCACACAATTATTAAAAATGTTGTATAAAATTACCTTCAGACTGTAT
This sequence comes from Pseudophryne corroboree, assembly GCF_028390025.1. Classification (NCBI taxonomy): domain Eukaryota; kingdom Metazoa; phylum Chordata; class Amphibia; order Anura; family Myobatrachidae; genus Pseudophryne; species Pseudophryne corroboree. The sequence continues at coordinate 574,195,136 of NC_086449.1, forward strand.
GTATAAGGTGTATATGAAACATAAATGCATTTCGTGTTTAGACTTGGGTCCCATCCTAAGATATCTTATTATGGTATGCAATTATTCCAAAGCACGGACATGCTTTAACCACTTGCCTGGCGTGATTGCATTGTTTGCGACCACACCAGGCTGTGTGTTATCTGGCCTGGTCACAAAGAATACAACCAGTCAGAAACACAGAGTGGGTGGCTGATGGAAAATAATGTTCTAGTAGCCATCAATTACGCAGGGACATCTTGGCCCCTGGCATCCAAGCACTTTTCCCCAATGTCTGCCGTGCTGCCAATCACTGCTGATCAGTCAGCACAGCAGGGTCTCCATCCTGTGGCTGCACCAGAGTTGGATTAAGGCATCGGAGGGCACGGGCTACTTAAGATAGGGGGGCCCTAAGGTCTAAAATGTATTTTATATATATATATATATATATATATACGTATAGTAAAGGGTGTCTCCACTCCACAAAACCTTAGTGTCCAACAACGGGGTGCTCCAATAGAGATCAAAGAAAATTGATCCAAAATATAAAAAAAATTATAATTTGCGCACTCACCATATGAGAGATAAAAAGTTTTTTATTTATTTAGGCAAGTACTCACAAAAATCTACATAGCGAAAAGTGCATATGTGCAATGTCGACGTTTCGGTCCACAAAGGACCATCATCAGGACGAGCAACCGTGCATCCTTGTAGCAGCTCAGCCAAAAGCAGAATGAGCTGACATCCATCACATAGGAGCTTTTAAACCCAGAGCAATTACCCATAACCACTCTGTGCAACAATAGTGCAACCTTGGATACGAGATACATTAAACTAACTAAAGTTTGTAATAATCTAAATAAACAACAAAAATGAAAACTCCAAGGCACCCATTAGTAATCATTAAACATCACGAGCTGCACACGGAGGAATAAACAACACCGTGCTTGAACAGGAAGTGTCATGCGCTCCACAGAACGTGAAACGCATGACCTAGAGAAAAGCACAGTGTTGATTAGCGCGGAAATAGCATCATCCGGAAATATCATGCGTTCCACAAGGCATGGAACGCATATCCAGGAAGTAAACACAGCGCTATTATGAGCGGGGACAGCACAGGAGAACTAGCTCAGTTGAACTGTAATACGTGCTGACAATCTAGTTGAACACTAGGGCGCTAAAAAATAAAGCAATATCGTGCAGACAATAAAGCACTACATGCATACAATATGGTTGAATGCTAGGGCACTAGAAAATAAAGCAATATCATAATCACTTGCTCTAAACGACTACTGTGCAAAATTGATTAAATCTAACTGGGATGCCTTTGGAGTTATCTATTCATATTGTGCAACAGAGTGGTTCTGGTAACGTTCCGAGTGTATAACAAACCTAGATAACAAAATGTCACAACTGAGGGCTGGTATTGGTAGCGGGAAGCCTCAGTTGTAGGGGCTGACGGGTACTGAAACTTAGGAGGTATGATGGGACTCCTAGACATGTGCAGGAGCTGCAGCACCAATGCCCGAAGGCGTGACCATGACAACTGGAGGTGACGTTAAGGTTTTTATGAAATAATAAAAGTCATCAAAGGTGCAACAGAACAATAAACGTGAAGAGAGTCTCTGGACTTCAGCTGGTTCGAGACCAGAACTTGATAGAGTAGTTGAAGGTTTTTAGTGATGCTTGGGAACGTTGAAAAAATGTAAGAATGATGCTAGAGATCGCAGGAATAGCACTTAGCTATAATGTGGAATACTGAGAACCATGTAAATAGAGTTCCGCTGGAGAATAGCTACTGTTAGCCAAAGCATATACTCTGCCGACACAGAGTGCAATACCAGGAGAGTCAGACTGCACTGCAGAGAGTTATCACAGGAGAGGCAGGCTGCACTGCAGAGAGTTATCACAGGAGAAGTAGACTGCTCCGCAGAGTATGGACACAGGGTAGTCAGGCTGTACTGCAGAGTATAACACAGGAGAGTCTCTAGTGAAGCTGTAGACTGGAATCACTGAAAAGACAATTGTAGCACTGACAATTTCCTGGGTGCTGGAACAGGATATTTATACCCACTGGTGAACAGGCATTGGCTGACAACTTGACACAGGCACCAGCAGCGCTGTGGATTGGTGAGAAGCTTGACATGTGACTTTATCCAACATGGCTGCGCCCATTGACAGAGTTTGAAGGGGAAAAGAACCATGTGCCAAACAACAATGGCGGCGGAGGCCGCGGCAGCAGAAGACTCCACGCTACACACACAGCGGCCACAGGGATGACAGCAGTGGCCGTGGTTCACAGAGGACGCCACATTCTGTCTCCATGCGGCAGGACCACGGGTGCGGCGGTGACGACCGCGACGGGCTGAGAGCGCCACACCAAGCCAGGTGAAAACACTAAGAAGGCCGCTGAGCCGGCGCTGCAGGTATCACAAAAATGAAATGTAACCAAAACATACTTATCCAACTCTTGTCATATTATAGCAAAACTTTGTAAGGATTGTGTTCATTAAGTCCACGTGGATGGATTGTTTCCAACGTGTATATACAACATACTTCGCACTTCTTGAGTTTACTCAATCTGTCACCCCCTCGGATGTCGATCGGAATATGGTCAATCAACATACTTGTATTTTGTCCGTTGGTGCCAAGCCTTATATGATTTATTAGTTTGTGTTGACAGTATTTACAGCATTTTTCACTATGTCACAACATCATGTACATGATTTGGATGAAGTCACATTTCAGGCAATTGAAACTAATATCATCTCTTTAACCGACGATGATGCTGAAAAGGTGTTATTTGAACAAGTTGAATTTTCAAAACTCCCAGATGAAACTCCGGCCGACCTCTTTCACAAAATCATGATGTTATGTAGATGTGAGATTGAACTTATGTTACACGGCCAGTTTCTTTCCGAGTACTTTAGAAATAAAAAAATCCCTAGGGGATTCCGTGTAAGAAATATTTCCACATTTGGGCGTAATAACATCTCTTTTTGTACCAAGTGGTGTGGAGTTCTAAACAAGTGCTCTCTAGACCTCATGGTTTTAGTTATCGAGGAGGTCGGAGTTGAACTTGTTAATATTAGAAAAGATATAGCCACATTTAATGAGTCTTTGTTACCCACCCTAAGTGTTGCAATTGGTGTGAGCGGATATCTGAGCAAATCACTAAGTTTCAACAGGATCTAACTACTTTTAAGCGCAAAAAACTCAGCACAGTCAATTATGACTACGACAATCACCAAGTCTATCCCTGGTTGAAGGGTGACCCCGTGATTCTCAGGCGTAGACGCTTTAATCAACGTCAGCGCAACTTGCATGACACTGATCCCTCATCTTCCTCTCAATCACAATCTGAGACGGATCAAGTTGAACCTAGTGACAATAATTTTGTTGACCAAAGACCACCCAGTGGAACTGCTTTTTTAGGAGCAGCAACCAGATCGTCCATTGATCGAGGCAGAGGCCGAGGATCAGGTACCCCACGAGGAGGGCGGGCTACAAGAAAAAGAGGGGGGCAGACAAGCCATTATTAGATTCTGTGTTTAAAAAATCTAAGCACACATTGTCGATTCCTGAGAAAGAGGTTTTGTCACTTGGACTTTCCTTTGTCCCTACATGTGTTCATGACAATTTTCAGTGGTCTGTTGACCATTTTAAACTTGGTCGCAAGTTGCGATTACGTGAATTCTTTGGTAACCAAGAAGTTGTGTCGCCCCCCCGCTCTCATATACTCAAGGCCCCCAGCCAGTTTGATCCTCAGAGCTCTAATGCAAGTCTTAAAACATACTTACGTGTGGTTGAAAATGATATGTCTAAGATTGTTAACAAACCCAGATATAACAACCTTACTGCCACTCAAAGATCCGCATTGAAGGGTCTGATCAAGAATGATCAGATTGTTATACGTCAGGCAGATAAAGGGGAAGCTGTTGTGGTACAGGACTGGTCCAACTACAACAGCGAGATCCTTAGACAATTGAGTGACATTAATACTTATTGCAGGGTCACCAATAATCCTATGCCACGTCTTAAGCGCATGACTGATAGGACACTTGATTTGGCTCTTACGCATGGTTGAATTGAGGCTGATATGATGGGTTTCCTTAAGGTTGAGCACCCGGTTTGTCCTATTTTATACACTCTACCTAAGATTCATAAGTCTTTGGTGGATCCACCTGGACGACCCATCATATCAGCCCGTTGATCCTTGCTATAACCACTAGCACAATTTGTGGATGCCTTTTTATAGCCTATTGTGACTTCTCTACCTAGTTATCTCAGGGACACTGGTCACTTCTTGGAGGGTATTAGAGCCCTTGGTGACTTACCACAGAATGTGTTGTTAGCCACACTTGATGTCAATTCCCTCTACACTGTTATTCCGCATGTGGAGGGATTGGCACCTATTGCTGAGGCTTATATCTTACATCCCCCACAAGGACCACCATCCAAATTTTTGTTAGATCTTACATGACTAGTTTTGACTAATAATCATTTTCTCTATAACGGTGTCTATTATATGTAAATTACCGGCACCGTTACGGGGTCAAACCTGGCGCCCACTTACGGCAATCTTTATATGGCCTGTTATGAACAGAAGTATATCTTGCCCCAGTTTGGTTCTTCAATCTTATACTACAAAAGATTTATCGATGATTTGTTTTTCCTTTGGCTTGGACTGACAGACAGTTTACCACAATGGTTAATTATTTAAATTCTCTTGACACCCCTATCAGGTTCACTAGTAAAGTGGACCCTGTTAGTCTTAATTTTTTAGATGTTACCCTTTTTCGTAGTGGCAATACATTGGCTACCACTATGTATAGGAAGGATACTGATCGCAACACGTTGTTATTCTCTACGAGTCACCACCCCAGTCCCCTCAAAAAAGGTCTACCGATTTCTCAGTTTTTGCGAATACTGAGGATCAACACTGATTCACATCGTGCAGAACAGATCAGTGATATGACACGATTTCTTGCACGTGGGTATACTTTAAGGACCATTGACAGATGTTTCCTAAAAGCACGGAAGAAATTTTCATCTACTGGCAATACTCACACTAAACAATTTGATGCCTGTCGTACTATTTTTACAAGCACCTATGACTGTGTGGCGCAACAAGCCAAAAAGGTTATCACACAACATTGGCCGATTGTGTCCAGTGACCCTACTTTTAGTGGACTTGGTGCAGCTCCACCATTGTGCACCTATCGGAGAGGTCCCAACCTGAGAAACCTGCTAATGTGTCCCCTACTACAGTCACAGAAGAACCAGGGAACTTAGTTACCAAGTAGGAGGGCGGGTTGCTTTAAGTGTGCCGATTGCACAACCTGTCGTTCGATGCTTACAGGGTCATTCTTTACGTACCCACATAGCGGTAAAAAAATATGCATCAGACACCGCCTACATTGCCAGATGAGCTTTGTGATCTATTTGCTGATTTGTCCCTGTGGACTCCCATATGTTGGCATGACCAAAAGATGTTTTAGGGACCGTATGGTCAACCACAGGTCCGCCATAAGAGCGGCACTGGATACGGGGATGTCGGACAAACCGGTGGCAAGACATCTTCTTGAGGCTGGTCATTCCATAGCCAGCATCAAATGTATGTTGATTGACCATATTCCGATCGACATCCGAGGGGGTGACAGATTGAGTAAACTTAAGAAGTGCAAAGTACGTTGGATATACACGTTGGATACAGTCCATCCACGTGGACTTAATGAACACAATCCTTACAACGTTTTGCTATAATATGACAAGAGTTGGATAAGAAACTTTATTTTTTATTTTTTTACTTTTGCATTTTTCTACTTTTTTGTATTTTTCTGCCCTTATTGCTTACAGAGGTGACCAATATTAGCTAGGAGGAGTATTTTTACACTTCCATGTCTATATTTTGTTTATTATTTTTGAATTTATATTGTTCACATTAGTATTGTTTTGTATGCTGTTTTGTTATTTAGGTTTGTTATACACTCGGAGCGTTACCAGAACCACTCTGTTGCACAATATGAATAGATAACTCCAAAGGCATCCCAGTTAGATTTAATCAATTTTGCACAGTAGTCGTTTAGAGCAAGTGATTATAATATTGCTTTATTTTCTAGTGCCCTAGCGTTCAACCATATTGTATGCATGTAGTGCTTTATTGTCTGCACGATATTGCTTTATTTTTTAGCGCCCTAGTGTTCAACTAGATTGTCAGCACGTATTACAGTTCAACTGAGCTAGTTCTCCTATGCTGTCTCCGCTCATAATAGCGCTGTGTTTACTTCCTGGATATACGTTCCATGCCTTGTGGAACGCATGATATTTCCGGCTGATGCTATTTCCGCTCTAATCAACACTGTGCTGTTCTCTAGGTCATGCGTTCCACGTTCTGTTGAGCGCATGACACTTCCTGTTCAAGCACGATGTTGTGCTTCAATTAAGGCACTACGGTGTTGTTTATTCCTCCGTGTGCAGCTCGTGATGTTTAATGATTACTAATGGGTGCCTTGGAGTTTTTATTTTTGTTGTTTATTTAGATTATTACAAACTTTAGTTAGTTTAATGTATCTCGTATCCCAGGTTGCACTATTGTTGCACAGAGTGGTTATGGGTAATTGCTCTGGGTTTAAAAGCTCCTATGGTATGGATGTCAGCTCATTCTGCTTTTGGCCGAGCTGCTACAAGGATGCACATTTGCTTGTCCTGATGACGGTCCACCTCCTGCTTCCCACTGACAAAGGCTAAGGCTGAAACGCATTTGGGGAGAGGCAAAGTGGCTTCTATGTTACAGAGATTGGCAGTGGAGAATTGGAAGTTGGAAGCCGGGAGTCGAGCACAAGATACACAGACTGTGCAAAGAGCCGGACGTGTGTCAGGAGAAGCCCACTGCCACTAATGACCGAGGCTAACTGATAAGCCCATTTTAACTTTTTATGTTGAAGTAAAGCTATATGTGTTTTAAAAGATACTGCACTATCTGCACTCTTTGTGTGTTTATATTTTTTATGTCAATCAATTACCCTTGAGGAAGGGTGTGTAGGAGAGCATAGTGTTATCTATATATATAAATGCAAAAGCCCTCACTCACTCACTGACTTATCACTAATTCTCTTACTTCCCGATATGTTAGGAAGATGAATTGTAACATAGGTATTCTTCAGGTGGGAAATAGGAAAACTACATAATTAGGATTTTAATAAACCTCCCATAAGGGGATGAAAAGGGGGTTGACATAATGACGTCATTACCGATGTGTGGCTTGCGTTGCATGAACGGATAGACAATCGGATCAAAATTTGGATTGCACCTCCAATATGTAGAATTTACTAAACTACAAAAATGGTCCTGTCACTTTTAACCGTATCTGCTATGGGTGCTCCTTGGGTAATGGCAAGAACCATGAATTAAAATATACTTACATTAAGACATCTCAAATTTACATCTCTATAGATTTACCACATTTATATCACTCATTTATATTTACAACCGTGAAAAGCAGAAAACTCCCATGTGAAAACTGGGTAGAACAGCTAGGGGTGGATTGGGAACTAAAAATGCCCCTGAAAATTTTTCTGGAAGTGGCCTCACATGGGCGGCATCAAATCAGCTATAGGCGAAACCAGTAGGCAGGATTAGTACATCACTAAACCAGAATACATCGGTAATAGGCAAGGCTAAAGCTGACCATACACCAGACTTACCGTATGCATAAAAGCACATTTTCTTATTGCGCAGCTGCTCAGTGGCTAATGATGAGTCCCTTGCCACAATGCTATTACTATTAAGTGTGATCACTGCTTTTTAAGCTCTCCCTCTCTCAATTATCCCCTGTTCAGCGGCATGACGGATGAAGGGGATGCAGGGCCCTGGAGGCTGTCCAGGCCAAACAGCAATGGCAACCCAGGATTGTCATCATACATAATAGGGCCCAGTACAAATGAAATATATCAGGGTTACATATTCTAAAAATAATAATGTAAATATGTAAAATACATTTGCATATTGTGTGTGTGTGTGTGTGTGTGTGTGTGTGTGTGTGTGTGTGTATACATACATATAAGAAGAAGGAAGGATTTCTCAAGGGGCGATTAGTCTTAGTAGTTTAAACCTTTCTAGGGATATTTACAGTGGTAATAGCAATAGCAATTCTGTACTTTATAGCTTAATCATTGAGTACAATAAAATTCCCATAAAAATATATAACAGTTTATTAAAAAATATTTAGACATTCAAGTCAATAAAACAATACAGTTGGGATGGAACTTTCCCTTTCTTAATCTGGTTTATAGTTCTCTAGAACATTAGTTTCCTGTAAGGATGCCACCCAACACGTTTTGTCATCAATGACTTCATCAGGGGTGTTCCTCTAGATTGGCTATGTGGGTCTTATGTAGATCATCCAGTGGTGTAATATCCCTCAACAAGATGTTAATCTATCTACTCATTCAATTAAGGATGTAACTTCCTTTCTGGAATTTCTTATGTCAGATTGTATAGCGGATAGCTGAACTATAGTAATGTGTAGCCATTTTGTACTGACCAGTAATAGGTATTGAATCCTTTTCAAAGTATTCGTAGGTTTTATATATATATATATATATATATATATATATTTTTTTTTACACACACTGTATACGCACACATACACAAATATAAAATAGAAATATAAAATTATCATCAGTGGAAAATAAATTGTACTTACCTGTCATCCTTAAGATAATTTATGTGGCACTGTACATGGTCTTATTCTGTTGGTCTTCACCACTTCTGATGTCAGCTGCCAGCCATATGGAGGTGCGGGTGGCAAATGAGGAGGTAGCAGAAGCTACAGATGGGGAAAGGAGCAGAAGCATACATAGAGGGGGTAGGGGCAAATGTAGATGGTAGCAGAGGTACAGATGGCAAAGGGGGCATAGGCACAGAGGGGGAAGTATCAGAAGTACATATAGAGGGGACAAAGGCCCTGGAGAAAAATGTGGCAAAGGTGTAGATAGGAGAGTTGGCAAAGCACAGATGAGAAAGGAGAATGAAGCATAAAAGGAGAAGCAAATGCTCACAATGAGGGGCAGACTTAGATGTTATAAGTGAATGAGGCACATGGATAGGGGGGTGCAGAAACACACGGGGTGAGAGAGCGGCAGAAACACGCAAGTGGAGGGGGGCAGAGTCATGCAAAGGGTGGGAGGGGGGCAGAGACACGCATATGGTGAGAGGGAGCAGAGACAGGCATGAACAGAGACAGGCATGGTGGGAGGGGGGACAGTGACATGCATGGGGTAGGAGGATGGGGCAGAGACACGCATGGGGTGGGAGGGGGGCAGGGCCAGGCATGGGGTGGGAGGGGAGGGCTGCCCTGCCTATGTCTAGCACAGGCAGGGCAGCAGGGAGAGAAGGGAGGAGCTACAGGAGACCTGGGGGCGGGGCAACTCATGGAGGAGTCAGGAGTGGACTGGAGGAGAGCAAGGGGGCTGATCAAGAAGATCTAATGATGAGCAAAAGACAGACTGCTGTTGATGATCCCAGCTCCGATGTGCACAGGCAGCCATCTGTGACTGCTAGTGAATGAGAAGCAGGCTGCAGCCCCGATCTCCAGCACCAGCAGGCCTCTCTGTGGTATGTCTGTCCTGTACTCAGCATATTCCAGCATTATACAAATTTTCTCCACTGTCATCACTGCTAACCCTGGGGAGTTGAGATGGTATGGGGTGGGGGGGGGGGGTGGGGGTGGCCCAGGCCAGCAATTGATGGGAACTAAGAAGGGCAAAGTTACCATAGGTGCAGGGGGGTGCAGTTGCTATGGGGCCCAAAGCTGAGAGGGGCCCATCTACTATGTCACAATTACATGTGTTATGTACATTTTTGCACCATTGGGTGGTACATAGGGCCCCTTACAAACTTTTGTTTTGGGGACTGCAATATATCTAGTTATGCCCCTGGACCTACTCATTGTAATGTGGTATAAAATGAATTTAGGGCACTATGTTACATAATATGAATTGGGGCACTGTAATGTGGCACAATATGCAGTGGAGATACTGGATGTCATAATGTGAATTGGGGTGCTGTGTTTCATAATGTGTACTGGCAGCTCTACAATGTGACATAATATGAACTAGGGAATTACTTTGGTTCATAAAATAAACTAGGACACTACTATGGGGCATAACATTAACAAAGGCACTACTATGGGGCATAACATTAACAAAGGCACTACTATGAGGCATAACATAAACAAAGGCACTACTATGGGGCATAACATTAACAAAGGCACTACTATGAGGCATAACATAAACAAAGGCACTACTATGAGGCATAACATTAACAAAGGCACTACTATGGGGCATAACATTAACAAAGGCACTACTATGAGGCATAACATTAACAAAGGCACTACTATGGGGCATAACATTAACAAAGGCACTACTTTGGGGATAACATTAACAAAGGCACTACTATGAGGATAACATTAACAAAGGCACTACTATGAGGCATAACATTAACTAAGGCACTGTAATGGGGCATAAGATTGACAACTGCTCTGGAGATGTGTCTCTCTAGAAGCACTGGAAAAAGGGACCTGGCTATGCCCCTGGGAGCAAATTCTCCCTTTTTGATGGCAATCATAGTATTTTTCATTGATTGTTTTCTGAGGGTGCATGGCCATGCCTACCGAATTTGATCTCACTTTCTCAGTATCCGATGATTCCACTGTGTGTTGTGTTTCGAGGACCCTTTGTTGACCCACATCACTGGGTGTATGAGTGGCTTCCATATGCTGTACAAGATTCTTATTTTACCTATTTCTGAAATTACGTCACTGATTTCCTCCTGTTTTGGGGAAAATTATAAATAGATAGATAGACAGATAGATAGATAGATAGATAACAGTCACAAAGATCCAGATCTTCTAGATGCTTTAAAGTTTGATTAAAATGCCCTTTAAGAGTGCAGAGAAAATGAAGCTGGAGATGTTCTGCTTCACTAAGTGGAAGATTTAATCTCACCCCACCTCAGTAACTTCTGATGGGCTTGTGCCAGTAGAAGGACATCTGTTTACATGGAAAACAAAGCAATTAAATTCGTGTGAGGAATTACCTGCAGAAAAGTTACTTGACAAACAGCTCTTCTAATCTAATCCATCACACTAAATATCCTACATAACCTTCTACTTAAATGCTTCATATTTAAAACAAAATTCAATTCAATCGATATCTATGAACACAATGTTTTATTTCTTCTGAACTAATTGTACAACAGAAGCGTTTCACAATGTCCCAGGTTCCATCACATACATTTACACAGTTTCTACAAATTCCAATAAATAGCTATGATCATTATTGTATTGCTGTTATTCTGTCTCCGGGGATAAACATACTGAAACTTGCTTGAGGCTTATTTCACAGAATGTAGAATAAGGGTCCTTTATTCAGAAAATGATTTGAAAAGTATTAAGTGACCTGCTTACATACAAATATTGACCACATTTTTTAAAAGTAGGGAGATTACGGAAAAGACCTGTATAACCCTCGAGAGACTCCAGCTCAGCTAGTATCATGCTTTAGGCCACTGCTCCCATGTGTAATCTGGAATTTATACTCTGTATTCTCCTGCATGTGGCAGGCAGCGTAGGCATCAAGTTCCTTTTACACAAGGGCTGGCTGATATTTGCTTGCAGATACAGTGCTTAAGCCCCAGTTTCATGTGGCTGAAATAAGTGGTGGCAAAAGGCATAAATTATTCAGGAGCTTTGCATAAAAAGTAAAACAATGCTAAAAATATCAGTAGGGGAGAACCAAATCCAGGATTTAGGTCAGGATTAAAAATAACATGTTTGTTTTTTTTTTGCAGATTTCTGAGGTATTGTTTACAGTAATCAAAAATCACTTGTGCCACTCTTGATTGTTTGTATCAGGAAAATTCTGATTCTCATTACAGTTAGTTTGTAAATGTATCAAATATTGTGTTTGCTGCACTGCTAGCAAAGCTAGCTCCACTGTATGTCCAAGTATTAGTGACATTCTTTTCTAAGAACAAATACGGTTAAGAATGTTAATGTCTTGATTTGACTTCTATCCAAGGGCGTAGCTATAGTAGGTGCAGGGGGTGAGACTACTACGGGGCCTGGGCCGCCTATATGTGTAACACCCTTGGGTTGGCGGGTATGTCTAAGTGGCTGAGAGAGGTATCACAGGTGTTGGGTGGCTATGTGACAGACCTTTCCCCTTGAAATGTTCATCCTCGCACTTTTTTTTTTTTTGAAGCATGACATAATATAACTTTATGAATTTACAGAAGAAAACATACAAGATGTCTTTTTATTGAGCCGCAATGAACTCATTGAAGATAAAAGAGATAACAATTGACTACAGTTCACATCTTATTGGATCATTCAAGAATGCAAACGACAATCAATCACATCACGGATATTTGCATATTTCAATAATAAACAATAATGTGGTGATGAGAAGAGTTACAAAAAATACAATTTATAATGACAGTTGCTAAATTATTAACTTTCCCTAACCAAGTCTTCACAGGCAAATTAAGTTGGAGCTCTCTTTAAATGCTGCGGTACCACAGTTTTGCAATGGGGGAATGGCACATGTGAACACAAGTAATCCTGGGTTAGCAAGAATGTAACTTTGACTCATTCTATTAAAAAAGGATGAGGCTAGTGAAGGTAGTGTTTCTCAACAAATACAACTTACTTAGTAATAAGGATTCCTTTGGCAAATAAACTCAGTCTTTTCCAGATAAAGTAACTCAATTTAACTTGCATAAATGACTTTGGGGAGATGTACTAAGCATGATAAAAGTGTAGAAATGAGCCAGTGGAGAAGTTGCCCATGGCACCCAATCAGCATTGATGTAACATTTATAAGTTGCATATTATAAAAGTATACAGAGCATCTGATTGGTTGCCATGGGCAACTTCTCCACTGGCTCACTTCTCCACTTTTATCACTGCTTAGTACTTGTCACCCTCAGTCTCCTTATCTTCCACAATCACTAAATATCTCTCAACAGTACTTAAACAGGAAGTGTTTGTCTTAGCTGTACTCAAACAGGGACTGCTTAGTAAAATGTGGCAGTGTAGAGCTGTATTACACTGCTTGTCCCATTTACAATGTGCAGCGTGTGACAAATGAATACTTGAGATTGGCAGTTGGTTTGCCTATTGTTCATGATAATAAAAATCTCTGTGAACTCACTCAGAACTTATGTGATAGAAGTGCTCCCTAGCTGGACCTTTCTCAGTGCTTCCTTACTGCACAAGATGGCTGCAGCGTCCATGCCTTTCTCTATGCCTGGCAGTGACCGGTGTCCAGCAGTGATGTCTCACACTCACTCACCCGGCTCTCTGCTTTCTGGTAGCACCCCGCTGCTTCTCCTCTGCAGGGCTCCTCTCACCACCCAGCGTGACCATATGGTTAGCATCCGTTAGTCAGCGCCTGCTCTGGTCCTCACTCAATTATTTTGCTGCTTATCCATTATGAATCTAAATAATCTAATGTTTGCCCTATCAGCCTGCTTAGCTGACATACAGGATAAAGTGAATGGTGAATAGCATATAGTATGTATTCTAATTAAAAACTTATATATGGAAAAAAAAATGATATAGTCTACCTAATCTTCAATGTGCATGATACAATGAGATATTTAAGAAGGCTATGATTCACAAATCAGAAAGAAAGTAACCAATTAATTGGAAGGGGCGCTCAAGCTGTGGCTCCAATTTGTGAGTGATTAGCAGCTGTCTGGATAGGCTAGTCACACCTATAACATCATGCAAACAGGATTAACCAAAAAAATATATAAGACAGCGCTGACTGAGATGAATTGTATGAATAATTTACAATGTTATTTAATGATATAAAATTACAATAAAAAGCACATAAAATGAATGAATATCTCACTGCACTGATGGGCTCATAGTCACCATTCATAGGATATTATTCACTTGCTGCTTGGTCAAATGTCCCTGTAGGGTCCGCACATTCAGATGTCCCTTATCCTGGGGTTGTAGCACAGTTCCCGGGCCGAGATTTTTTGAAAACAACGCTGGAGGAATAGCTGTCCCAGTAGTGTGGCAATACAATGGGGAAGTCCTCACCAGTGATGCGTGGTAGTCTGGATATTCGGTCCTTGTTAGCGGATGAGGGTGCAAATAGCGCTATTTTGCGGAGTCCTTAGGGGTCCAAGCGGTGGTAGATATCCGGTGAAGGTGACACAGGCTCACAAATCAGCCTAGTAGTGTAGTTGTAGTCAAACAGTTATTTAGTTTAACTGACTGTATGTGGCATACGTCCTAGAGGATACTTGGGTTCCATTTAGTACCATGGGGAAGTACCAAAGCTCCCAAACTGGGTGGGAGAGTGCTGAGGATCCTGCAGAACTGACCAAACTGAAGGTCCTCAGAGGCCAAAGTATCGAACTTGTAAAACTTTGCAAACGTGTTCGAACCTGACCAAGTAGCTGCTCGGCAGAGCTGTAAAGCTGGGACACCCCGGGCAGCCGCCCAAGAAGAACCCACTGACCTAGTCGAGTGGGCCTGAACCGATTTTGGAACCGGCAAGCCTGCCATGGAATAAGTATGCTGGATAGTGAGCCTGATCCAGCGTGCAATGGACTGCTTAAAAGCAGGACACCCAATCTTATTGGGATCATAGAGAACAAACAGCAGGTTGGATTTCCTGTGACGAGCTGTCCTCTTAACATACACCTTCAAAGCCCTCACAACATCCAAAGACTTTGAAGTAGCAGAGGTGTCCGTAACAGCCGGAACCACAATAGGTTGGTTGATGTGAAACGTGGACACCACCTTCGGAAGGAATTGCTGAGTTAAGCTCTGTCTTCATGGAAGATTAAATAGGGACTCTTGTGAGACAATGCCCCCCAGTTTCGACACACGTCTTGCACAAGACAAGGCCAACAGTGTGACGGTCTTCCACGTAACATATTTTACGTCTATCCCCTGTAAAGGTTCATACCAGTCCGATTGGAGGAACTGCAGCACCAAATTGAGATCCCAAGGTGCCGTTGGAGGCACAAAGGGAGGCTGGATGTGCAGAACCCCTTTCATGAATATCTGGACCTCAGGAAAAGACGCCAATTGTTTCTGAAAGAAAATGGACAAGGCCGAAATCTGGACTTTTATGGAGCCCAGACGCAGGCCCACATCCACACCCGACTGCAGAAAAAGCAGGAAACGTCCCAGATGAAATTCCACAGCAGAATATTTTCTACTCTCGCACCAAGAGATGTATTTCTTCCAAATACGGTAGTAACGTTTAGACGTTATCCCCTTCCTGGTTTAGATCATAGTCGGGATGACCTTGTCAGGAATCCCTCTCCTGGCTAGATTCAGCCTTTCAACCTCCATGCCGTCAAACAAAGCCGTGTCAAGTCTTGATAGACGAGCAGCACCTGTTGCAGGAGATCTTCGCGAAGAGGTAGAGGCCACGGATCTTCCAAGAGCATCTCCAGAAGTTCTGCGTACCAAGCCCTTCTTGGCCAATCCGGAGCAATTTGAATTGCTTGAACTTTTTCCCTTTTTATTCTTTTCAGAATTCTTGGGATCAGCGGAAGTGGAGGGAACATGTACACCATCTGAAAGACCCATGGAGTTGTCAGAGCATCCACCGCCACTGCCTGTGGGTCTCTTGACCTGGAACAATACCACTTGAGCTTCTTGTTGAGGCGAGAGGACATCCCCATCGACATGTCAAGCACCTGAACACCTCCGGGTGCAGGTCGTGTCTGTTGAGGAAGTATGCTTTCCAGTTGTCTACTCCCGGAATGAAGACTGCCGACAACGCCACAGCGTGGTTTTCTGCCCAGAGGAGAATTCTTGATACCTCTGACATTGCTGCTCTGCTCTTCGTTCCTCCCTGTCAGTTTATGTACGTTACTGCTGTCACATTGTACGACTGAACCTGAATGGCCCGATCTTGATGAAGATATTAAGCCTGCAGAAGGGCGTTGTAAACAGCCCTGAGTTCCAGAATGTTGATTGGAAGGGTGACTTCCTGACCTGACTATCTTCCTTGAAACTGCACTCCCCAACCTCTGAGACTTGCATCTGTGGTTAGCAGAATCCAATTTTGAATCCAGAACCTTCGGCCCTCGATTAGATGAGAAGTCTGTAGCCACCACAGAAGGGAGATCTTGGCCTTTGGCGACAGACAGATCCTCTGGTGCATGTGAAGATGCGATCCGGACCATTTGTCCAACAGATCAAGCTGGAAGGGCCTCGCATGAAACCTTCCGTACTGAAGTGCCTCGTAAGAGGCAACCATTTTCCCCTGAAGGCGAATGCATAGAGACACCAATATCCGGGTTGGCTTCA
The DNA here is from genome assembly GCF_028390025.1 of Pseudophryne corroboree. Lineage (NCBI taxonomy): Eukaryota > Metazoa > Chordata > Amphibia > Anura > Myobatrachidae > Pseudophryne > Pseudophryne corroboree. The sequence goes on from NC_086449.1 coordinate 574,211,487, forward strand.
GGACAGCCCGAACCATCGACTGGATTACCAATGCCTTTTCTAATGGAAGAAAAACTTTCTGTGACTCTGTGTCCAGTATCATTCCAAGAAATCGGAGCCTCCGAGTTTGCTCTAAATGAGATTTTGGAAGATTTAGAATCCACCCTTTATCCAGGAGTAGTCTGCTTGTGAAACCAATGCTGTCCAACAACCTTTCCCTGGACGGTGCTTTTATCAGAAGATCGTCCAGGTACGGAATAATGTTCACTCCCTGCTTGCGAAGGAGAAACATCATCTCTACCATCACCTTGGTGAACACCCTTGGTGCTGTGGAGAGACCAAATGGCAGGGCCTGGAACTGGTAGTGACAGTCCTGCAGTGCAAAGCGTAAGCTTGGTGAGGCGGCCAAATCGGAATGTGAAGGTATGCATCCTTGATATCCAGAGACACTAGGAATTCCCCCTCCTCCAGACCTGATATCACCGCTCTCAGAGACTCCATCTTGAATTTGAACACTCATAAGTACAGGTTCAAAGATTTTAGATTCAAAATCGGTCTCACCGAACCGTTTGGTTTCGGTACCACAAACAAGATGGAAAAGAACCCCTTGTTGCGCAGATGAGGTGGAACTGGAACAATGACCTGAGTCTGTGCCAGTTTTTGAATGGCATCCTGTAAGGTTGTACTTGCCTCTTGTGAAGCTGGTAAGCCTGATTTGAAGAATCTGTGAGGTGGGAGCTCCTGAAACTCCAGTCTGTATCCCTGGGAAATAAGATCTATGACCCAGGGATCCTGGCATGATGTTGTCAGATGTGACTGAAATTCTTTAGTCGGGCTCCCACCTGCCAGTCTTCCAGGCCACACGGTCCACCGTCATGCAGAAGACTTTGAGGAAGCAGAACTGGAGCTCTGTTCCTCAGAACCGGCAGCTCCTGGTTTGCGTGGTTTACCTCTAGCTCCTCTGGTGGCAGTAGAAGATCCTCTGACTTTGCCCTTAAAATTGGCAGTCCGAAAGGACTGTAGGGTAGGTCCTGAGTAGGTCTTCCTGGTTGGGGGAGCTGCAGAAGGAAGATATGTGGACTTACCCGCAGTAGCTTTGGAGATCCATTTGTCCAGTTCATCTCCAAATAGGGCCTCTCCTGTGAAGGGTAGACCTTCCACACCTTTCCTGGAGTCTGCGTCCGCAGTCCACTGGCGTAACCACAAGCCCCTGCATGCTGACACTGCCATAGTAGTGGTGCGTGCATTAAGCAAACCTACATGGCTTCCACCATAAAGTTCGCAGAGTCCTGTATATGTTGCAGGAGTAACACAATCTCCCCCCTATATAAGGTATCCAACCCTTCAATAAGATTACACTACCATTTAGCAATGGCTTTAGTAATCCACGCACATGCTATAGTGGGTCTCTGAGCCACCCCAGCAGCTGTGTATAAGGATTTAAGTGCAGTCTCAATCTTGCGATCAGCAGCGTCTTTCAGGAAGGCTGCACCAGGGACGGGTAGCACAATCTTCCGTGACAACCTGGACACAGATGCATCCACTATCATTGGATTTTCCCATTTTGTCCTATCTTCAGGCCTTTTGTCCGATCTTCAGGAAAAGATGTGAGTAACCTTTTAGGGATTTGAAATTTCTAATCAGGGTTTACCCACGGTTCTTCAAACAGGGTATTCAATTCCTTTGACACAGGAAAAGTGACTGAGGATTTCTTTTTTACATTAAAATAAGATTCCTCACACTCCTCTGTCACTTTATCAGGAATTTGTAGCTCATCTCTGATAGCTTCTATCAGAGCCTGTATTTCCTGTGACAGAGCAGCGTCCCCCCCTTCTGAATCCACCTCCCCCTCCTCCATGTCTGACCCCTCAGCATCAGAGTCAGACTGCAGGATATGGGCCAGAGTTCGTTTTTGTGGACAAATGGCAGGGGACTGAGATGCTGGTTTGATGACTGAGTCTCTGTTCATAATCTCATCCACAGACTGTCTTAAGTATTGCGTCTCTTTCTCATTGCGGGATAGTTTTGTAGAAATATTTGAGATCATTCCCTTAATGGAATTAACCCATTCTGGTTCAGCCCCGCTAGCCTGAGAAGGTGCGCTACACTGAGTACATTGTAGTGAGCTCCCTGGGGAAGAGGAACACTCTGCCGTACATGAAACACACGCTTTGCTATACATAATGTAAATGTGACAGCACACAGACACAGGAAAGGTTAAAAGCACAATTAACCCACAAAGGGATATTTTGGAGCCAACCCACAGCGCCCTTATTGCTAATTCCAAGCTTAGCCAGGTCGCAGACTAAATAACCAGATTGGGGACTTAGTACACTAATATTGCCCCCCCTGCTATGACCACCTGGTACCGCTGAGGTAATCTGGAGTCACACCGGAGGAGCTGCGCATCCCTGTCAGTCAGCATCTGTGTCCACTGCAGAGGGAAAATGGCACTGGTGAGCTACTGGATCCTCTCATAGGGAAGCCCCGCCCCTTCAATGGCACGCGGTCTTCCAGCTTTTTTTTAATACTGGCTGAGGAAATTTTTGTACTTAAAATGGAGTAGAACCGTTTTAAGGCTGTGTTTGCCAGTTTGGGTACTGTGTACAGTGTACTGAGACGCAGTTGTGTACTGAGTGGAGACGCAATCCACCCCGGTTAGAAGCTGTGCGTCTCTGTACTCTTGTGTCGCCATAATGGCCAGTGACCCGCTAGCCAGGATGCCGGCTTAGTACTCACCACTCTTCTTTCTTCTGGCTCTGTTAGGGATGGCGGTGTGCTGCGTGAATATACGCTCGCCGTGGTGGGGTTTGCGAATAGTTCCCTCAGGAGCTCAGTGTCCTGTCAGCGGGGAACGGGACCATTAAACCTTTGGGAGGTTGGGCTGTCCCCCCCCCCCCCCCCCCCCCTAAGTCCCACGAAGCAGGCAGGCTGGTGCCAACCAGTCCTGCCTGAAAATATCAAACAGAAAAATAACTGCAGAAAACTCTTCAGGAGCTTCCATAAGCGTGACCAGCTCCTCTGTGCACATTTTCTAAACTGAGTCTGGTAGGAGGGGCATAGAGGGAGGAGCCAGCCCACACTATCAAATTCTGAAAGTGCCCATGGCTCCTAGTGGACCCAGCTATACCCCATGGTACTAAATGGAACCCCAGTATCCTCTAGGACGTAAGAGAAAAGTTAAATGCGCTTTATTTTGGCTG